>NC_086377.1:84164000-84469044 GCF_036588685.1 Mytilus trossulus | reverse complement strand
TTCGACTCTCCTTTAAAAAGCATTTTTTTTGGCACTGGCTACGGTTACATGGAAATGTAACAATAATGATAAAATTAGTGTTACATTGGAGACTAATTGCCGGAATACAGGGTTGAGAAAGGAGCCGCTGTTTCGTGTTTTTTCCTGCTCGATGTTTTCTTGTTCTTGTGTTTCTGGTGTTATCCTCACCCTTTATTGCATGATATTTTACTGTGTATTTTGGTTTGCTTTTTGTGTTTCTTTTATAATTTTTCGTTGTGATAAGCTGTTTTCTTGTTATTCTTTAAATCCATGTGTGGTCTCTAATTTTTCTATGTTGTCTACATGTAACATAACCAGTAGCAATTTTTTTCGGCTATATAACAGTCACTGTGACTACCAGTTTTTGTTGTTGCAAATAAAGCTTTATGGAGATATGGAAACTAAAAAAATAGTTAAAGATACAGAGGTATGGTAGGATTTTATCTCTCTTCTTTCCCCAAGACATGTTCTGATTAATTCAGAAAGGCCTTACTGTTAAAAGCTTGTTGTATTGAATGGTTGTATAAAGAGTAGAGAAATAAAAATGTATTGTGCAATTTCGAGTACTTCTGGATGCTGTGATACTCTACAATCTACAGCTCCTCTGAAACTACCAAATTGGTTTCCACAGAATTATATCATAAAGTTCTGCACTTTATATTGTAACTGCATGATGCGGTTTTATGACTTCGAATGTCACTCTGGTATCAATAGCAACTCTTTTATGGTGGGTGTCTTCTGGAGAGTGTATGGAAATGGTAAATCTACAGAAACTTAAATACAATACAAAGTAATTACACCCGGTTTTTTTTAAATGAATGTTGAAACGATTCGTTCAGCGTTTTAATGACTTGTTTGGCAAATTAAATTATTCATTGAACGGCCGAATTGATTTCTTGCATGTCGCAAGTTTGAAATGATACATTGTATAAATCATTTTAGATTGCAGTCCCGTTTCTCTTGTTCTAGATTAGACCGTTGGTTTTACACTAGTAAAATTTTGGGGCCCTTTATAGCTTGTTGTTCGGTGTAAGCCAAAGCTCGGTGTTGAACACCGTACTTTGACTTTGACCTATAATGGTTTACTTTTATAAATTGTGATTTGGATGGAGAGTTGTCTCATTGGTACTCGTACCACATCTTCCTATATGTAGTCTCTTTAAATCATTTTAACAGTGTAACTAATCTATTCAAACCTCGCAACAATTTCATTTTTTCAAAAGAGCTGTACAGTGAATAAATTTATAATCAAGATTGTACAAAATCTTAACTTGCAACAACTGATTTCAACATTGCAACGAATCATTTGAACTCCATTTTTTTTTAGAAAGGTTGACATGGTTATAGATGTAAATGTTTTATTCAAGCGAGGTTTTACCTCTCTCAAATAATGGTACAACACCATTGTTCAACGGTGCAACTTTGCGTCCCCTTTTAAAATACCTGATGCATTTAAACAGAACTTGGATTAGGTCTTTTATGTACATTCTTGTTTTGCAAGTGGTATTACTCTTAGGGTCCATTGGGTGAATAAAAGGGTTATTATCGGGATTGGAGTTTAGGATGTAATAAACTGTGTTTATGTGACACTCTGAGTCCTTAATTCCGCTGAAATTGATGAATATCTCAAATAACCTATTAAGTGGTTTCTGGTAAGAAGATCAACACGTTGTAAATTTTTCAGACAATTTACCAAATGATGGAAAACCTCATTGCAAAGCTTGCATGTCTTAAACTTTAGGTGTAATCATGGCTTGTTCCTATTTTCCCTAATCTATATCTTGGTGAAGAATGAATTCATTTCTATAAGAATAAAAATTTTATTTATAAATATATACATTTTTAAGAACAAAACACATCTTCATATCTTAAAAATACAAAAGAAAATACAAACTATGTTTTTCAGTTTAATTGAAGTCTGGAGCTGGCATGTCAGTTAACTGCTAGTAGTCTGTTGTTATTTATGTATTATTGTCTTTTGGTTTATTTTCTTTGGTTACATCTTCTGACATCAGACTCGGACTTCTCTTGAACTGAATTTTAATGTGCGTATTGTTATGCGTTTATTTTTCTACATTGGTTAGAGGTATAGGGGGAGGGTTGAGATCTCACAAACATGTTTAACCCCGCCGCATTTTTGCGCCTGTCCCAAGTCAGGAGCCTCTGTCCTTTGTTAGTCTTTTATTATTTTTATATTAGTTTCTTGTGTACAATTTGGAAATTAGTATGGCGTTCATTATCACTGAACTAGTTGTCTCTTTGACACATTCCCCATTTCCATTCTCAATTTTATTTTCAACACATCAATACTATACAAACAAATGATACAAAATTTACAAAGAAGTAGCTACAGCTCATGTGACCATGATAATATAACAAAAGGAGCCTATAATCGCTAACCTGAATTAACACAGTCCTTGAAAAGCATTTAGTTCTAATTTGTCTCAGAGAAGACTTTTAATGATTCTTTGTCAAAATAATTATAAGCCCAATTTGCTTATTTTTCAAAATCAGTAAAAGTAATTTGGAAAAACCTGCGCCGCCTAATGTTATGTCGTATACTTGTTTTTCTTAAAACTGACTTTTTTCTCTAACTTAAGTCTCTTGTTTTGTCTTTTTCAAATAACTGGAAGTCCATTCAATTGTATTCACTTTCTTATGAACTTTGATACCTTTGTAAAGATATAATACAAGAATGGCTCTATGCATTTCTGACTTTAGAAAGTCAAAAAATTGTTTATTTCTCTAAGAACATAAATCTAGTATTTAATAAGTATATCATCAAAAATTTAATTCTAGGGATTTAAGTGAACAAGGAAAAAAGTTAGAATCGTGAAAATCGAACTTGACCTGTAACTTGTCATGATAAAACAATACATCAAATATCAAATCAATATCTTTTAAGCATGAAGAAAAAAGTCTGGAAAAATGAATTGCGGACAGACAGAGTGCATACCTAAAGTACCCTTAGACTACGTTGGTAAGGTACTTAAAACAAACTGATTCATATGAAAATACAGATTTTCTTTGCAGAGCATCAATATTTTTTGCAGATACTTTTAAGATCGGGTAGACAGTTTCAGAATGGTACATTTGAATATATATATTATTTTGGTTAGAAAAACCTTTTTTTACTATGAGGTTAAATTTGACCAAAGCCAGGACCTGAAACAATAGATTCAATCATTATGTCCTCAAATGCATTGTAATTCTTTAAATGAAGTGGTAGAACAACTTCAAATGTACATTTTGAAACTGCAGGATATTTTGTTTCTTCAGTAAAACCAATTGAGAAGCGAGCATCAAACCCTCCTGTAGGTACTGCGCTGCAACCAGTTATAAATCTAAGAACATCATCCACTTTAACAACACCTCCATCATCTACAAATATATTAATTATGATAAAAAAATAATTAAATCGTTAAATTAAAATCACATTTTTGCTCAAGAATGTTAAAATACTTTAGTATACACCACCCAAACTCGGACTTGATCTATGTTGTATGGTAGATTTTGGTTGAGTCAAAATAAAGTTAGAGAACGGAAACTAATTATTGGGACGAACGTACCTACGAACGGACAAGGGTAACACTTAGTGCTGCCTCCGTTGCGATGGGGCATTAAACAAATGAGACGTTGATTTTCTTAAGATAGATTCACACTGCCGATCAAGCCCGATCAAGACAGATGTATTGATCGGGAGACTGGTCTGAGTCAATCAACAAAACGTTCTTGGTAGTCTACCTTGCTCGTAATCGGTCTGACTTTCTACCCGAGAAAAGTAAGAGTCGAAAAGCGAGTCACTTGAGAAGAGATCAGGAATTCGCCGAGTAGAGATTGAATTGATCGTGAAAGGATCGTGTAGAGATCGAACTTGGTAGGATTACAAATATTTTACCGATCAGTATCAGTATTCGATCATTTCGATCTGTGCTCGACTAATAAAAGATCATTTTCCGATCAACGCCAACCTGTTTGATATGTGGTCCAGATTAACTCGACCAATCCCCGATCGCTTCCAGATCACTGCGACTTCTATTATTTTTTTTTTATCCCAGACCAATTCGACAAATACCAGAACTCTACGTGACCACATCCGACCATTCTTCGATCTCTATTCGGTCATACACGAGTACACATGACTGCTACCCGATTCTCTAAAAGGGTGTGCCGATCTGATTAACTTTTATAACTTTGCTACTGCAAAAATATTTTGTCATTGTTCATTAATTTTAATTGTACAAAAGATTAACTCCGCAAAAATTACTTCATGTACAGTACTTGTCTGTACTTCTACAAGGAGGATTAATATATAAAAAGAGAGGCAAACGATACCTAAGGAACAAACAAATTCAAAGGTCGAAAAAAACCCGACACAGCCATGGCGAAAAACGAAAACCGACGAGAAGACAAACAGCAACCAACATATCACAGCATAGAAAAAAAATAGCAACACAAAACCCATTTAAAAACTGGGATGATCTCAGGTGCACCTGAAGGAAATTATATCCTGCATTTTTTCCACGGAGGATTTTTTTCAAACATGAAAGTAATTGTGCAATAACAATCATTTTTAGAAAGCCTTCAAAGTTGGTTTATATGAACATCAAGATTATTTTTCACCCGTTTTATGGGTTATTTTCTTTTTGATTGTCCGTATTTTCCTTAGGTCCAGAAATTATTGTAGTATATATTTCAACACAGGGAGAAAATCTCGCACCCGGTGGCGGGCTACACGTGGCCCCTAAAAGAAAATGTGTACTAATTCATTGAAGAGGCCCCTGACTTTGGAGGGGCACAAACATGCGGTGGGGCCAAATGTTTACAAAAACTTTTTTTCACACGATCTTTTTGACGCAATTTTACAAAAAAAAATGAGACGAAAGTCAAATGATTTTTACATCGCAATGACCGTGAGGTTATTTCGATGTATTGCTATCGCCTAAATTTCCATTATGCAAAATAGTTTTGGGTTTTCAACCGATCTATAAAAAAATACAGATCCGCGGTCATTATTTAGTGCAAAATAACATTACTTATCGCTTGTTTCAAATTCATTTTTTCAATGGATACTCCTATAAATATTTTTATTAAAACACAAATTAATAATATGAAAATGTGTTGTCGTTAGTTATATATATAAAAGTAAAAAATCATTAATGATATCTATGCACACGTTCCGAAAAATTGTGTTAAAGCTTACGGAAGAATATCTCAAGAACGTTTTGCGACACTCCCGGCAAGGACAGATAACTCTTTTACTGTTTTGCGGGAAAATATGAATGGCTTCTCATATCCATCCAATCTTTTAGAAATATCGATTTTTTTTACAGAAGAGTGTCCACCATGCACTGCACTATAACTGAGACTACTATAACACAATTGTGTTATAGTAGTCTCAGACTATAATTAGAATAGTAGAATAGAATGATATACAAATAGATGAAAATTATATATACATGCAACCGTAATATTAATATAATATATAACAACAAACCAGTGTATACTCTGGGACTATTATTATATTAGTATAATAGTCCCAGGTACACTGATTTTTTATCACTACAATATAATAGTTATTACGGTGCGGTTGAATTTCCTGTCATTAATTCATCATCCATCACGAACTTGTATCAGAAAAAAATATATCTCTGTAAATTAACTTCAGTTTCAGGTATAGCGATGTGATTTGTTTCTGTGACATGTGCCTCTGACCATCCACAAGAACCTGCGGTAATCCGATGTTCAGTACTTCAGTACTTTGATTATTTGATCTCTTGATGGATATATGTAAACAGTTTGAGAAGCGATTGAAATTCTACTTTAGACCAAATTTTGAAAAAAATGTGTGACATCTTTACACCACTTTTAGCAAAAACATGTTGGTACCATGGATACGTCAAAAATACATTTAAGCTTTAACCTTTCAACTTCTGGATATCAAAGCTATAGAAAATACTGATTACATACATATACACATATATGACACAAACAGTAAGCTTAATTTGCAAGAAAGGAAAGAAAAGGGGATGGTAAAATTTATGTATATTGCTATCTAACTTAAGTACCAATCTGGGGACAAATCTCATTTGGTGATGTCATTTTCAAGAAAAGAGCCACGAAAACTACCATAACACATCAGCTTCCTACTCTAGTTTGAGAACGTTTTTATAAACATGGGGGGTCCTCTTTATTGAACTCCTGCAAGTCTTTCATTTTGCCCATACATCTGTCGTTGCGTCAACCTCTGTCTCACATGGACGCCTTGGCGCACGTTGCTGTCTATACGACTTCTTGATCATCTTTTTCGCTTTTTTCAAGGGCCTTCACAGCTGTTAATCTGTCATTTGGAGGACTTACCACCCTGCCTACAAATCCAACTGCTTTATTTCGACGAAGATATCTTAAAGGTCTGATTTTACTCAGATCTTCTGTAAAATACTGAATCTAACCAAATTAATTAAATAGAGAATTTGTCCATGTGACACAAATAATGCCCCGCTTGCATATAGCGTTATAAAGGGTCATTACTCAAAAACGATAAAAGTGACGCCATCCAAATTTGCACATGATCTGTGTATTGTGATAAAAAGCATTGTGTATACGTGTCATAACATTTGGTTGGGGCAAAATTTAGAAAGAAGGGAAACTAACTGATTAGACGTTAGTACGGATGGACAAGGTTAACACTTAATGCCCCCCTCCGCTGCGGCGTGGCTTAACAAATTCAGACGTTTTTTCATACCCGACAAATTGACGACTATCCCTACCACCAGGTTGACCTGGTCTGGCCGAGATCGGGATGAGATCGAGTATAGCTGATTTGGTCTAGCTAGTTGAGTAAAGATCGTCTAGAGATTGTCAATTAGTCGGAATATTCGAATATGTTTTCAATTAGTGGTCGGGTGGGATTCTTGATGGAGACATTAAGGAGTCGTGTACAGTCAGATAGCGATCGGGTAGAGGTATTAAACATGCCCGATCACGAATTAATTTACGCTTAGTCGTGAAAAAATTGACAGTTGGGATGATCGAGTTGATCTGGTCGGCAGTGTGAACTTAGCTTTATACTGAAATAGTACATACACGACCAATTCCCGGCTATCCCTACGACCCCTATACGATCAGGTTGGTCTGGTCTGGTTGAGATCGGGCTGACATCGAGTATAGTTGATTTGATCTAGCTAGTCGAGTAAAGATCTTAGATTGGTCGGAATAATCGTATATGAATTCAATCAGTGGTCACGTTGGAGTCGTTATGCCCTCACGCCCTGAGTCATTTAGAAGTAGTGAAAGGTCCAGTTAAACTCGGGTATAAGTAGCCCGAACAAGAATTTGGTTACGCTTGGTCGTGGAAATTTGGACCATCGGTTCATCAGCCGTGTGAACCTAGCTTTATAAATTGTTGTCGTGATTATGGTGGTATGGGTGTCTTTCGTCAGCTTTGATTGTTAAAAAAACACACAATCTAAGGTTCAGATTTTCAATCAAACTAGAAAAATGTGATGCAGGAATGCAGATAACTAATGGGAATTTGCATTTAAAAGAACAAATTAATAAGATTATAACTTATAAATACTAATATTTTTACAGTGTAGATTACTTTTTGCTTGATTGTTAATGTTTTAAAATTGGCATTATAAGGTAAGGTAACTCTGAAATAGTGCATTTTCTGAAGGAATCTACATCAAATTTTGCTATTTTATATTTTAGCCGAAAAACGCACGGTGACTATATCTTTTCTTTTAATATTCTCAAAGCTATCTTCCCGTATTTTATTTTACAATTTTATCCTTTAGTTTAGCTTGTAATCACATAATGATGTTTTTTTTTCTGTCTACATAATCCATACAAAATGTGCCATTTGTCACAACCTGTAGCTTGAGAAAATGCACGGTGACCTATCATTTTTATTACATTTTTGAACATATATCAATATATTCTACGTTTTGGCAAAATATGAACAAATTCTATCATTTTTAACTTAGACTCCCATATACCACCTTTAAATAAATAAATGTTTTTACAAATTTTGAATTTCCAGCCCACGATTCACAAGATCTTATTAGACTTTTAACAAATTATTATCGGGAATGCACCTAACAATGACGGCAGTAAAAATCGTTAATTTGTGACCCATCTGTATAGCTTGCTGTTCGGTGTGAGCCAAAGCTCTGTGTTGAAGACTGTACCAATAATGATTTACTTTTACAAATTGTGACTTGGATGCAGAGTTGTCTAATTGGTGCTCATACCACATCTTCTTAAATCTATCTACTGACTAATGAATCAAATAAGTTTGAATATGTTTCACGTACAAATATCTACTTCGAGTCTGGACTTCATGTGTATCAAGACAACCCCGTTATTCCCACACACCTATATTACGCCATTCTTTAATGCAACAGACTAATATATAAAGACATGGGTTAAGAGTTATGGCATAAGAATCATATGTCATCAGATCAGACGATCCTATGACAGTGTCGTGAAAACTAGACCATGGAATATGGGGAAACAATTTTTTTCTGTCAACATGCATGTACTTTCCGAATGAAACTCTTCAATATTAAATGCTTATCCATATCATATTTTAAGAACAAAACATTTTTGAAAATAAATTGCCAAAATGTGTTTAAAAAGTCGAAATTCAAAGATTTTAGAAAGTCAAAATTTTAAGATTTGAAATGTCAAAATTTCGACTTTGAAAAAAATTTCACTATCAATTTTATGTTTACTATGTCCCTAATGCGCTGCCGTACACACGAAACAGCGGAAACATACATGTAATAGAGTAGTCAGATGTCGGTAATTTGCATCTTTTCTGCCTGCTTTTCTGTTCCTAATCAATCATGTTCTTTGTCTTACAATGACACAACATTTTTATGGCAGTGGCAATATACAGTTACAACCAGTTTGATGAATCGATGTTACCACTGTGCTACCATCTTGTTGTTATATTTCACATTGCTTTCCTCTTTTACAACAGCCAAGAGAGAACCGAGTCATGGTCAATTTGTAACTGAACACCGTCAATGCTGACACTAAAATATAAACTTTGAATATCGATACCAATTCTTTGACTATTACAAAAATATATGTCTCTATTACGGGGCGCCGAATGGGACTCTTGTGGTTTTGTACAAAATTCAATTCTGTCATAAAAAAATCATTTTTGTCTTACAAAACTATGTGCTACAGACTTGTTTTGTGAGAACTTCAATTTTGTGATGACAACATTCATTTGTGTAGACAAAATTCATTTTTGTCATGACAAAATTCATTTTTGTAGACAAAATTCATATTTGTCATGACAAAAGTCAATTTTGTCTTAAAGGTATGCAAATATAAACATATTTGCATACAAAATTGACTTTTGTTACCTGATATGGAAATTAAATCACAAAAGTCAATTGTGTACGGTAAGATTCAATTTTGTGAGACAAAATTGACTTTTGTGAAACAAAATTAACTTTTGTGAGACAAAATTGACTTTTGTGAGACAAAATTGACTTTTGTGAGACAAAATTGACTTTTGTGAGACAAAATTGACTTTTGTGAGACAAAATTGACTTTTGTGAGACAAAATTGACTTTTGTGAGACAAAATTGACTTTTGTGAGACAAGACAAAATTGACTTTTGTGAGACAAAATTCAATTTTGTCATTTTTGTTGAGACAAAATTCAATTTTGTCATTTTTGTTGAGACAAAATTCAATTTTGTCATTTTTGTTGAGACAAAATTCAATTTTGTCATTTTTGTTGAGACAAAAGTCAATTTTGTTAATTTTGTTGAGACAAAAGTCAATTTTGTAAATTTTGTTGAGACAAAAGTCAATTTTGTTAATTTTGTTGAGACAAAAGTCAATTTTGTCAATTTTGTTGAGACAAAAGTCAATTTTGTCAATTTTGTTGAGACAAAAGTCAATTTTGTGACGACAAAATTCATTTTTGTGATGACAAAATTCATTTTTGTGATGACAAAATTCAATTTTGTAACAACAAAATTGACTTTTATGAGACAAAATTGACTTTCGTGAGACAAAATTGACTTTCGTGAGACAAAAATCAATTTTGTCGAGATAAAATTCAATTTTGTTAATTTTGTTGAGACAAAATTCAATTTTGTTAATTTTGTTGACACAAAATTCAATTTTGTTAATTTTGTTGAGACAAAATTCAATTTTGTTAATTTTGTTGACACAAAATTAAATTTTGTCAATTTTGTTGAGACAAAATTAAATTTTGTCAATTTTGTTGAGACAAAATTCAATTTTGTTAATTTTGTTGAGACAAAATTCAATTTTGTCAATTTTGTTGAGACAAAATTCAATTTTGTCAATTTTGTTGAGACAAAAGTCAATTTTGTCAATTTTGTCTCACAAAAGTCAATTTTGTGTAACAAAAGTCAATTTTGTGTAACAAAAGTTAATTTTGTGTAACAAAAGTAATTTTTGTGTAACAAAAGTAATTTTTGTGTAACAAAAGTAATTTTTGTGTAACAAAAGTCAATTTTGTGTAACAAAAGTCGATTTTGTAGGCAAATTAGTTCACAGAAACCAAACTAAACTAATTTAAATACAAAATTGACTTTTGTCGCACAATTTTCAAATCAGGTAACAAAAGTCAAGTCTGTGTAACAAAAATGAATTTTGTCATGACAATAGTGACTTTTGTCCGCTGATAGATAATTTTGTATGACAAAATTTCAAATTTGTAGTATGATACAAATTTTGTTAAACTGAACTCATTTTTGTTGAACAAAAGTCACTTTTGTCCGTACACAATTGAATTTTGAGTACAAAACCACAAGAGTCCCATTCGGCGCCCCGTATCTATTACATTTAAATATTAAATATTAAAAATACCAAATTTGTACATATTTTTATAAGACGTTTTGTTCATCTGCAATGCCATATTCTTCGATACAATTTGACATTCATTCTAGCGTTGTTTTTTTTTTATATAATATTGAAATGTCAAAAACTGTTATTAATTTTTTTTTGTGTTGTTATAAATTTGTTGTATTGATAAATAATGTGTATGCTATCAACCCTTTTGGGGATACAACTGTGTGTATCAATAAATAAATTAAATTAAAACCAAAGATAAGATACCATAAACTTTATTTTAGACTCAAGGTCGGTATAATGTAGATACAGGTTTCATCCTCGGCACTTTTTAAATATTCTAAAGTCTGGTATTTCTTACTAGAATCATATAAATCCGATGGACAATGTATAATTTACAGTGGCAGACATATATATATATATATATATAAGTACGTCTGAGTCAGTGACAACCCTACAACAGATGTATCCATCGGATCGCCATCAATGATATATATATATATACAACTCGTCTAAACATCAACCCAACAATGTTAGATCTGTAAATTTGCTTTCGCAAAAGCAAATTTACAGATCTAACATTGTTGGGTTGATGTTTAGACGAGTTGTATATACATTATGTACACAGCCATGTATCACCATCATTGATGGCGATCCGATGGATACATCTGTTGTAGAGTTGTCACTGACTCAGACGTACTTATAAATATAATTATTTTCTGTGACTGTATATTACATTAATTTGTAGGATCCTTTACTATAGATAATTTAGCTGATCTGTAACAATAACCTCTTCATGCCTTATATATCATGTACTGTAGTACGCCGCTAGATTAAAACTGACGAGGAAAGGTAACATACGGCCAGCGAAAGCTCTTTTTTTGAGAGCCCAGGTGGTCGTGTGGTCTAGCGGGACGGTTGCAGTGCAGGCGATTTGGTGTCACGATATCACAGTAGCATGGGTTCGAATCTCGGCGAGGGAAGAACCAAAAATTTGCGAAAGCAAATTTACAGATCTAACATTGTTGGGTTGATGTTTAGACGAGTTGTATATACATTATGTACACAGCCATGTATCACCATCATTGATGGCGATCCGATGGATACATCTGTTGTAGAGTTGTCACTGACTCAGACGTACTTATAAATATAATTATTTTCTGTGACTGTATATTACATTAATTTGTAGGATCCTTTACTATAGATAATTTAGCTGATCTGTAACAATAACATCTTCATGCCTTATATATCATGTACTGTAGTACGCCGCTAGATTAAAACTGACGAGGAAAGGTAACATACGGCCAGCGAAAGCTCTTTTTTTGAGAGCCCAGGTGGTCGTGTGGTCTAGCGGGACGGCTGCAGTGCAGGCGATTTGGTGTCACGATATCACAGTAGCATGGGTTCGAATCCCGGCGAGGGAAGAACCAAAAATTTGCGAAAGCAAATTTACAGATCTAACATTGTTGGGTTGATGTTTAGACGAGTTGTATATACATTATGTACACAGCCATGTATCACCATCATTGATGGCGATCCGATGGATACATCTGTTGTAGAGTTGTCACTGACTCAGACGTACTTATATATATATATATATATATATGTTACAGTGAATTTGTATAATCAGGGATTATGTAGAATCACTAAAATCATAAGTGATTATATATAATCCCTGAAAATGACCAGTGATTTTATATAATCACTGAACATTTTAATAATTATATATTCTACAAATTCCCTGAAATGATTTTAGGGAATTACAATAATTCAACGATCCTTTGTTTGATTAAATTTAAATAAAGACAAATTATCATTTGATTTTTTCTTATTCCTTAAAAATTCAAGTAAATAGTAAGTCAGGCTTTAAATTGTTTAAAGGCTCCTACCATCTCTTATATTTCATAACGATTACACTCTATACATCGTTATACATTAACATAGGATGGGGGCTGTTGGGCATGGATTTAGAAATTAATAAATCTAAAATATCTGACGAAAAAAATAATTTTGTCAATTGCAAAAGCAATAAAAAAAAACTAGATTTATAGAAAAAAATTACTAGTTATCATATACATATTTCCACAATTGGCGTCTCATTAGTTTATTAATGTTTTGATCATATCTGAGACTTGTTGTTGTTAAACCTATTGCTCGACTTAGCCATGGCGTTGTCACTTTATTTCAGATTTTCGAGTTTGAATGTACCTCTGGTATCTTTCGCTCCGCTTTTAGCAAAGTATTTAATTCATGTAGACAAATTTTATTTTGCGGTCGTATATTGGTATCACGTTGTCATCGTCAGTGTCGTATATGGTTTCCGGACAATAACTTTAGTATACGTTAATAGAGCACAAGGTAAATAACCACAAAAGGAAGGCTGGGATTGATTTTGGGAGTTATGGTTCCTTGGATACCTCATGTACAAAAGATTTTGGGACATTTTAGCAAATCGGTAATCTAATTTTGCGACAAAAGTAGACTGTACATCCCATTTTGCAAAATAGGAAAACAAGCAGGTCACTTTACGGAAATTGCTTCGTGTTCCTTTCTACTATTTTTATTTAAATTTGTGAGGATACGAAGTGGATATGTTCATAAAACTTTTTTTTCTTTTTTTTTTCAAATACTTTTATTTTATATTTATTAATTAATGCATGACTTCGGCCAGTTTAATATTTCATCATTTTTTATAAATACTTGAATATTGCGAAATATAGTAAAAGTTATAACGAACACATGCACATTTCGCTGAACTGTGCTATAAAAAAAACCCCAGACATTGGTTGTTTGCCTTGTATGTTGGGGGATTTAGTAGCAAAATCAAACCTATTATTTCTCTCTGTTAAAAAATATAATTAAGATAAGCATGATAATTTCAAGTAAATATTCCGAATATTTCATTCACTCGACTATCAATAACTTTAATCTCTTAATTTTCACACAACCTAAACAAAATAAGGTTATTCTGATTGGTGTAATTTGTGAAGCCTTCAAAGTTGAAGAGTGATTGACAGTAAATATATAAATCCGTGATAAAAGAATTACGTTTTATGATTTGAAAGTGACTTATAGACCCAATGGGTCGGGTGTATTTTATTGTGTATATAATATATTGTACTTTACTAAAATGTGATTACACATGTCACTATAATAAAAAAAAATACTACTTACTACTTATAATAGAATGGTTTGTGATTGACAGTAACCTTATAACCATATGGTACAATACAGCTTATGCAGCATTTACTTTTGACCCTTTCGGAACTGTTAGAACTTAAATGTAAATAATGTACATGGTTCAACAATTATAGCGTAATCTATATTTACTTTTGAACCTAATGATATGTGAACTGCGCGCTTAAGCTGCATATGCTATTTATTACCGCATAGGCTGCATTTAATATAGTATAGGCTGTATAAATTATAGCATATGCTGTATAATTTATAGCATATGCTATATATTATAGCCTAAGCGGCATTAATTACAGCATAGGGTACAACTATAACTTAAGCTGTAGTTTATATAGCATATGCTGTATTAAATGTAGCATACGAAAAATAATTTACTTTTGACCCTTTCCGTACGCCATAAACAAACTCACATTTGACTTATCATGTTTGTGTAGAAATGTATGTAAATATTCTGGCAAACAATATTAATTTAGTCTCGCTTATTAAACTTCAACTTAAATTTACAGATACTTCATTCATCGATACAGGTAGCGCTATCTTGATCTACTTGCCACAAGTGACAATAAATAGAGTAGAATATAAGTTTCACTTTTGTCTTTGATTTTCAAAGTTTATTCATATTCATATCAACTAAAGACTATATATCATAATAACAGACATACTGTAAAGTATCAACATCAAGTATAACCATGATAACTGGTACATGTGCTATAAACTAATCATAATAACAGACATACTGTACATCATCAACATCAAGTATAACCATGATAACTGGTACATGTGTTATATACTAATCATAATAACAAACATACTGTACTTCATCAACATCAAGTATAACCATGATAACTGGTACACAAGTCCCATTTAAAAATGAATAAGAGCTGAACAAAAGTACATATCCTACAAGATAACTGGTATATACTGAACGTCAGCAGGCGAAAATTATTTACTATTTAAGTGCAAACTTAACGTGTGCTGTATAATTTGTTGGAGTTTTCTGCATAATTTCTTAAAATATTCATAAATTTCGCAAAAAATTTACAAAAGTAACAAAATAAATTCTTCTTAGTAAAAAGATGTGATTTACTTCTTAAGATCAACTTCATTAAAGAATTCACCATAAATATAACATACCAGTGTTTTATACCATCTGTGCTCATAATAAATATAACACACCAGTGTTTTATACCATCTGTGCTAATAATAAATATAACATACCAGTGTTTTATTCCATCTGTGCTCATAATAAATATAACATACCAGTGTTTTATACCATCTGTGCTCATAATAAATATAACACACCAGTGTTTTATACCATCTGTGCTCATAATAAATATAACATACCAGTGTTTTATACCATCTGTGCTCATAATAAATATAACATACCAGTGTTTTATACCAGCTGTGCTCATAATAAATATAACACACCAATGTTTTATACCATCTGTGCTCATAATAAACATAACATACCAATGTTTTATACCATCTGTGCTCAATAATAAATATAACATACCAGTGTTTTATACCATCTGTGCTCATAATCTAAAAACCAACAATACACTAGTACTACTACTAACATAAAGCAGTTACATACATGTAATTTATAAAAATATGTACACATCCAAGAGAAGCACTGAAATTTTATGGTAATAAAAAAACAACAACAGAAAGACTAAAATCTAACAGCATGCTGTCATAAATGAAAGAAGAAAACAAAGCACTTATTGTGTCAAATACACTTACAGATAAAAATACATATATATAAATAACACACTTCAAAAGTCAGAATTGTTTGAATTCAATCAACTACTGTTTGCGGTTATCAGATTTGTCTTTCAAAACTTTCCTTAGTGGCTTTTCATGCTGTGTTGTGGTGTTATGCATTTGTAGTTGCACTGCACGTGCTAAGGAATGTCCACGGATTGTTAGAAATAAGGAAACACATGATTCCATGATATGCCTGTTGATTTGTTGAGTAATATTTAGTAATTGCCAGAATACCTTGTCCATGCTTTGAACGGCTACTGTTCCGGAAAGGACTATTCATTATGTTTTCCAATGCATTGAACGGCTACTGTTCCGGAAAGGACTATTCATTATGTTTTCCAATGCTTTGAACGGCTACTGTTCCGGAAAGGACTATGCATATGTTTTCCAATGCTTTGAACGGCTACTGTTCCGGAAATGACTATTCATTATGTTTTTCAATGCTTTGAACGGCCACTGTTCCGGAAAGGACTATTCATTATGTTTTCTAAAGCTTGTTAATAGGAAGTTTCAAAAAACTTTGTAAATTCTTCTTGGGACATACTAAAAGATGTGTTTTGTTGTATTTTTCTGTACTCCCATCTTTTCTGTGCTCAGAAACTATGAAACAAGAAAAAAATATTGCATTTTTTCTACATTTTACATTTATTATAGACTAATAGATCATTATTCCAGTTTCACATGTGATACATGTACTTCTTTTTTTTATACGACCGCAATAATTGAAAAAATGTTGGTCGTATATTGGTATCACGTTGGCGTCGTCGTCGTCGTCGTCGTCCGAAGACATTTGGTTTTCGCACTCTAACTTTAGTAAAAGTATATAGAAATCTATGAAATTTAAACACAAGGTTTATGACCATAAAAGGAAGGTTGGGATTGATTTTGGGTGTTTTGGTCCCGACAGTTAAGGAATTAGGGGCCAAAAAGGGCCCAAATAAGCATTTTTCTTGGTTTTCGCACAATAACTTCAGTATAAGTAAACAGAAATCTATGAAATTTTAACATAAGGTCTATGACCACAAAAGGAAGGTTGGGATTGATTTTGGGAGTTTTATTCCCAACAGTTTAGGAATTAGGGGCCAAAAACAGGTCCCAAATAAGCATTTTTCTTGGTTTTTGCACAATAACTTTAGTATAAGTTAATAGAAATCTATGAAATTTTAAAACAATGTTTATGACCACAAAAGGAAGGTTTGGATTGATTTTGGGAGTTTTGGTCCCAACGAAATAGGGGCCAAAAGGGTCAAAAATTAAACTTTGTTTGATTTCATCAAAAAATGAGTTATTGGGGTTCTTTGATATGCCAAATCTAACCGTGTATTCAATTCTTAATTGTTGGTCCTGTTTTCAAATTGTCTACATGAAGGTCCAAAGGGTCCAAAATTAAACCTAGCTTGATTTTAACAAAAATTGAATTCTTGGGGTTCTTTGATATGCTGAATCTAAACAAGTACTTATATTTTTGATTATGGGCCCAGTTGGTCCAAATAGGGGTCCAAAATTATTATATTAAGTATTGTACAATAGCAAGAAATTTTCAATTGCACAGTATTCCGCAATAGCAAGAAATCTTCAATTGCACAGTATTGTGCAATAGCAAGAAATCTTCAATTGCACAGTATTGCGCAATAGCAAGAAATATCTAATTGCACAATATTGCGCAATAGCAAGAAATTTTCAATTGCACAGTTTTGCGCAATAGCAAGAAATATTCAATTGCACAGTATTGTCCCGTATTCAAATTGGTCTACATTAAGGTCCAAAGGGTCAAACATTAAACTTTGTTTGATTTCAACAAAAATTGAATATATGGGGTTCTTTAATATGCTGAATCTAACCGTGTATTCAGATTTTTTATATTTGGGCCCGGTTATCAAATTGGTCCACGTTGAATTCTAAAGGGTCTAAAATTGAACATTATTTGATTTCATCAAATAATTGAATTCTTGGGGTTCTATGATATGCTGAATCTAACCATGTATTATAATTTTGGATATTAGACCGTAATAGGTAAATGTCCAATTTAAAAAAAAATAATTAAGTTTTTAAGTTTAAGTTCTTAGACCACATTCATTCTGTGTCAGAAACCTATTTTGTGTCAACTTTTTAATTACAATCCAAATTCAGAGCTGTATCAAGCTTAAATGTTGTGTCCATACTTGCCCCAACTGTTCAGGGTTCGACCTCTGCGGTCATATAAAGCTGCGCCCTACGGAGCATCTGGTTATTCCTTGAAAACAGTAAAATAAATTTAAAAGTTAAACTTTTTTGTTACTTTTAAAAATAATTTTAATGTCACACCTAACACAGTAGAGGGGCATCATGCTATCCAGTCCCTGGGTCAGTCCATCCCTGATCATGCTAATTTTTATGAAAATGTAGAGTTTAATAATATAATTGTTTTGATTTGATACCAACTTTTATACAATTTTTTGTTAGGTTGCTGTCTCAATAGTGCTTCTGTGTCATTAGATATAATTGCAAACATAACATGATTTGAAAAAACTTATATTTCATTTTTTTAACCTCATTTGATACTGTTATATATAGGCTGGGAACAGTAAAATTACAATACATGTATATGTATATTATGTCCCAGATATAAGTAAAACAAATAGAGCTGAGTACAAATGTATGTCTTGAGATGTCATGTTGTAGTACTATCCAATAGCTATTAGTAAGGGCAGCGTCTATAATCCCTAGCCATAAAGAACAACCGAGACAATGGTTCAGAAAGTGGGTGTCCCCAACGCGTATTTTATCGAATTTTACTTTATTTCTATGTTTCGAGCAAAATTTTCGGCCTTACAGAATGCTTACCCCAGAAATTCTTTACCCTCCCGCTGTAGTACTATTCAATAGCTATTGTTTAGAGCAGAGTCTATAATCCTTAGACAAACAGAACTGCCGAGGCAATAGCTAGGTTGGAAATGGCCCAATGCGTATTTTATCAAATTTTACTTTTTTTCCGTGTTACGGACGAAATTTCCGGCCTTTCGGAATGCTTACCCCAGAAACTCTTTATCCTCACGTTGTAGTACTATCCAATATCTATTAATTAGGGCAGCGTCTATAATCCCTAGCCATAAAGAACAACCGAGACAATGGGTCGGAAAGTGGGTGTCCCAAACGCGTATGTTATCGAATTTGGCTTTATTTCTATGTTTCGAGCAAAATTGTCGGCCTTACAGAATGCTTACACCAGAAATTCTTTATCCTCACATTGTAGTACTATCCCTATCCAATAGCTATTAATTAGGTTAGCGTCTATAACCCCTAGCCATACAGAAATACCGAGGCAATAGGTTGGAAAGTGCCCAATGCGTATTTTATCAAATTTGACTTTTTTTCCGTGTTACTGACAAACATTTCGGCCTTTCAGAATGCTTACCCCAGAAATTCTTTATCTTCACCTTGTAGTACTATCCAATGGCTATTAATTAGTGCAGCGTCTATAATCCCTAGCCATAAAGAACAACCGAGACAATGGGTCGGAAAGTGGGTGTCCCCAACGCGTATTTTATCGAATTTGGCTTTATTTCTATGTTTCGAGCGAAATTTTCGGCCTTACAGAATGCTCACACCAGAAATTCTTTACCCTCCCGCTGTAGTACTATTTAATAGCTATTGTTAAGAGCAGAGTCTATAATCCCTAGCCATACAGAACTGCCGAGGCAAAAGGTTGGAAAGTGCCCAATGCGTATTTCATCAAAGAGGGAGGGCCAATTTGCCGGAGATATGTTTCATTCGATAAGATAGGTAAATCATGTTTTAAATAGCCCGATAGATGCTAATTATAGTACAAGAAAATACGTCACATTATTTATTTTCATACCTTGAACAGGTATTCCTACAAAAACAAGGCCAAGGCTATTGTTTTTTTTTAATTGATTTTATTTTATTATTAACATCCTTAAAGCAAGGTGGCATACAACGTAACTTGTCAAGGAGCCAAATAATATCGAACAAATTCAAATCGTGATTTTCTCATTCTGAATATACATTTATGTATATCTGTATTTGTCCTGGTCTTTTAATGTTTTATCGTCTATAAGATAAGATAAGATAATACATGTACATATTTTGACTGGAGAACATCCTACATCAGTTGGTCATAGATCAATGTTATATTGTCGTTTCTGTCATTTTCAAAAAATCGGTCCTTCGTTGTGATACAAATGCAACAGCTTCTTGATGTTTTACCTACAATCACGATTTGTAGTGTAACTGATTTGTTCTCACGGTTCTGTTGTTTTATTTTCTGATGCCTTGGTACCAGTGTAGGGACGGTGGTAAAAATTTCAGTACTAGTATCTATACAGTTTGTGAATTTGCGACAACATTGTTGTTGCCTGCATTTGTAACATATAATACCATCTTCTTAAAAGGTTTCGAAAAAATGTTTGTGTTGTTTTGAAACTTGTATACAATGGCCTTATTTGAAGTTATGTGTATATTACACCCGCAACATTTAGAATTCATTGCTATAGAATTAATTCTCGTGTTATTGGATATGTTCAGTTCAACGGCAGTTGTTCCTTGAACATATGTAATAAATGTAAACACGTGAATAGAAAGTAAGTCAAGAGTATGGACAGTCATAGGAATGCACACAATAACCGATACAGTATTTTTTCTTTGATACATGTAAATTGAGAAACTGTTTAACTATATAGTTAAAATGAACCAGAATGACTCTATGAATTAAGCAAACATCCAAAAAAATATGTGTTTATAGAGACATTAAAATTTAATATAAAAACACAAAAAATGCACTTCGTTTTGAGTGAGATTCGAACCCTTTTATCAAAACCATCAGTCAATAGTAGTTCAGTTCTGCACTTTACGGATTGAGCTACGGCGATACATATATATACATCTGTTATTAAAAAGCTATATAGGTACAATTTATCGATGTTACAAATTTTTCTTTAAAAAGTTGTTTTTTATGTAATAAGGACACACTAAACCAATTTCATTTTAAATTGAAAAAGTAGAATAAATAACAACAGTCTTAAAAAGCAGAACTTTTTTTGGTTTGAAATGTCCTTCTGGGGGGATTCCCTGTTTTTCTTACCTAAAAACACACGAAAATCCGCATATTGGACTTTCATCCTTTTTTAGGGTTAAATTAACTATTGATCACACATATCATAATATATGTAAACCGATATATTGATCAAAAAGCATTATTATTTTTGGTTTCTATTGTAAATTTTATTCTGTCGGCACTTTTTGAAATTGGGCCTTCTGTGAAAAAAATCCCCGGCAAATTGGCCCTACCTCTTTGACTTTTTTTCCGTGTTACGGACGAAATTTTCGGCCTTTCAGAATGCTTACTCCAGAAACTCTTTATCCTCACGTTGTAGAACTATCCAATAGCTATTAATTAGAGCAGCGTCTATAATCCCTAGCCATAAAGAACAACCGAGACAATGGGTCGGAAAGTGGGTGTCCCCAACGCGTATTTTATCGAATTTGGCTTTATTTTTATGTTTCGAGCGAAATTATCGGCCTTAGAGCATGCTTACACCAGAAATTCTTTACCCATCCGCTGTAGTACTAATCAATAGCTATTGTGTAGACTAGAGTCTATAATCGCTAGACATACAGAACTGCCGAGGCAATAGATTGAAAAGTGCCCAATGCGTATTTTATCAAATTTGGCTTTATTTCTATGTTTCGAGCGAAATTTTCGCCCTTACAGAATGCTTACCCCAGAAATTCTTTATCCTCACGTTGTAGTACTATCCAATACCTATTAATTAGGGCATCGTCTATAATCCCTAGCCATAAAGAACAACCGAGACAATGGGTCGGAAAGTGGGTGTCCCCAACGCGTATTTTATGGAATTTGGCTTTATTTTTATATTTCGAGCGAAATTTTCGGCCTTACAGAATGCTTACCTTAGAAATTCTTTACCCATTCGCTGTAGTACTAATCAATAGCTATTGTGTAGACTAGAGTCTATAATCCCTAGACATACAGAACTGCCGAGGCAATAGGTTGAAAAGTGCCTAATGCGTATTTTATCAAATTTGACTTTTTTTCCGTGTTACGGACGAAATTTTCGGCCGTTCAGAATGCTTACCCTTAGAAATTCTTTATCCTCACGTTGTAGTACTATTCAATAGCTATTAATAAGGACAGCTTCTATAATCCCTAGCCTTGAAGAACAACATAGACAATGGGTCGGAAAGTGGGTGTCCCCAACGAGTATGTTATCGAATTTGGCTTTATTTCTATGTTTCGAGCGAAATTTTCGCCCTTACAGAATCCTTTCCCCAGAAATTCTTTACCCTCCCGCTGTAGTACTATTCAATAGCTATTGTATAGAGTAGAGTCTATAATCCCTGGCCATACAGAACTGCCGAGGCAATAGGTTGGAAAGTGCCCAATGCGTAATTTATTTGACTTTTTTTCCATGTTACGGACGAAATTTTCGGCCTTTCAAAATGCTTACCCAAGAAATTCTTTATCCTCACGTTGTAGTACTATCCAATAGCTATTAATTAGGGCAGCGTCTATAATCCCTAGCCATAAAGAACAACCGAAACAATGGGTCGGAAAGTGGGTGTCCCCAACGCGTATTATATCGAATTTGGCTTTATTTCTATGTTTCGAGCGAAATTATCGGCCTTAGAGCATGCTTACCTTAGAAATTGTTTACCCTCCCGCTGTAGTACTAATCAATAGCTATTGTGTAGACTAGAGTCTATAATCCCTAGACATACAGAACTGCCGAGGCAATAGGTTGGAAAGTGCCCAATGCGTATTTTATCAAATTTGACTTTTTTCCGTGTTACGGACGAAATTTTCGGCATTTCAAAATACTTACCCCAGAAACTCTTTATCCTCACTTTGTAGTACTATCCAATAGCTATTAATTAGGGCAGCGTCTATTATCCCTATGTCCCCAACGCGTATTTTATCGAATTTGGCTTTATTTCTATGTTTCGAGCGAAATTATCGGCCTTACAGAATGCTTACCCCAGAAATTCTTTACCCTCCTGCTGTAGTACTATCCAATAGCTATTAATTAGGTCAGCGTGTATACTCTCTAGCCATAAAGAACAACCGGGACAATGGGTCGGAAAGTGGGTGTCCCCAACGCGTATTTTATCGAATTTGGCTTTATTTCTATGTTTCGAGCTAAATTTTCGGCCTTACAGAATGCTTACCCCAGAAATTCTTTACCCTCCCGCTGTAGTACTAGTCAATAGCTATTATGTAGGGCAGAGTCTATAATCCCTAGCCATACAGAACTGCCGAGGCAATAGGTTGGAAAGTGCCCAATACGTATTTTATCGAATTTGACTTTTTTTCCGTGTAACGGACGAAATTTTCGGCATTTCAGAATGCTTACCCCAGAAATTCTTTATCCTCACGTTGCAGTACTATCCAAAAGCTATTAATTAGGACAGCGTCTATAATCCCTAGCCATAAAGAACAACCGAGACAATTGGTCGGAAAGTGGGTGTCCCCAACGCGTATTATATCGAATTTGGCTTTATTTCTATGTTTCGAGCGAAATTTTCGGCCTTACAGAATGCTTACCCCAGAAATTCTTTACCCTCCTGCTGTAGTACTATCCAATAGCTATTAATTAGGGCAGCGTGTATAATCTCTAGCCATAAAGAACAACCGGGACAATGGGTCGGAAAGTGGGTGTCCCCAACGCGTATTTGATCGAATTTGGCTTTATTTCTATGTTTCGAGCGAAATTTTCGGCCTTACAGAATGCTTACCCCAGAAATTCTTTACCCTCCCGCTGTAGTACTTTTCAATAGCTATTATGTAAGGCAGAGTCTATAATCCCTAGCCATACAGAACTGCCGAGGCAATAGGTTGGAAAGTGCCCAAAACGTATTTTATCGAATTTGATTTTTTTTCCGTGTTACGGACGAAATTTTCGGCTTTTCAGAATGCTTACCCCAGAAATTCTTTATCCTCACGTTGTAGTACTATCCACTATCTATTAGTTAGGGCAGCGTTTATAATCCCTAGCCATAAAGAACAACCGAGACAATGGGTCGGAAAGTGGGTTTCCCCAACGCGTATTTTATCGAATTTGGCTTTATTTTTATGTTTCGAGCGAAATTATCGGCCTTACAGAATGCTTACCCAGAAATTCTTTACCCTCCCGCTGTAGTACTATTCAATAGCTTTTAATAAGGACAGCTTCTATAATCCCTAGCCTTGAAGGACAACATAGACAATGGGTCGGAAAGTGGGTGTCCCCAACGAGTATGTTATCGAATTTGGCTTTATTTCTATGTTTCGAGCGAAATTTTCGCCCTTACAGAATGCTTACCCCAGAAATTCTTTACCCTCCCGCTGTAGTACTATTCAATAACTATTGTATAGAGCAGAGTCTATAATCCCTAGCCATACAGAACTGCCGAGGCAATAGGTTGGAAAGTGCCCAATGCGTATTTTATCAAATTTGACTTTTTTTCCGTGTTACGGACGAAATTTTCGGCCTTTCAAAATGCTTACCCAAGAAATTCTTTATCCTCACGTTGTAGTACTATCCAATAGCTATTAATTAGGGCAGCGTCTATAATCCCTAGCCATAAAGAACAACCGAGACAATTGGTCGGAAAGTGGGTGTCCCCAACGCGTATTATATCGAATTTGGCTTTATTTTTATGTTTCGAGCGAAATTATCGGCCTTAGAGCATGCTTACCTTAGAAATTCTTTACCCTCCCGCTGTAGTTCTATTTAATAGCTATTGTTAAGAGCAGAGTTTATAATCCGTAGACATACAGAACTGCCGAGGCAATAGGTTGGAAATTGCCCAATGCATATTTTATCAAATTTGACTTTTTTCCCGTATTACGGACGAAATTTTCGGCCTTTAAGAATGCTTACCCCAGAAATTCTTTATCCTCACGTTGTAGTACTATCCAATAGCTATTAATTAGGACAGCGTCTATAATCCCTAGCCATACAGAACAACCGAGACAATTGGTCGGAAAGTGGGTGTCCCCAACGCGTATTTTATCGAATTTGGCTTTATTTCTATGTTTCGAGCGAAATTTTCGGCCTTACAGAATACTTACCCCAGAAATTCTTTACCCTCCTGCTGTAGTACTATCCAATAGCTATTAATTAGGGCAGCGTGTATAATCTCTAGCCATAAAGAACAACCGGGACAATGGGTCGGAAAGTGGGTGTCCCCAACGCGTATTTGATCGAATTTGGCTTTATTTCTATGTTTCGAGCGAAATTTTCGGCCTTACAGAATGCTTACCCCAGAAATTCTTTACCCTCCCGCTGTAGTACTATTCAATAGCTATTATGTAGGGCAGAGTCTATAATCCCTAGCCATACAGAACTGCCAAGGCAATATGTTGGAAAGTGCCCAATACGTATTTTATCGAATTTGACTTTTTTTCCGTGTTACGGACGAAATTTTCGGCTTTTCAGAATGCTTACCCCAGAAATTCTTTATCCTCACGTTGTAGTACTATCCAATAGCTATTAGTTAGGGCAGCGTCTATAATCCCTAGCCATAAAGAACAACCGAGACAATGGGTCGGAAAGTGGGTTTCCCCAACGTGTATTTTATCGAATTTGGCTTTATTTCTATGTTTCGAGCGAAATTATCGGCCTTACAGAATGCTTACCCCAGAAATTCTTTATCCTCACGTTGTAGCACTATCCAATAGCTATTAATTAGGGCAGCGTCTATAATCCCTAGCCATAAAAAAAAACAAACGAGACAATTGGTCGGAAAGTGGGTGTCCCCAACGCGTATTTTATCGAATTTGGCTTTATTTCTATGTTTCGAGCGAAATTTTCGGCCTTACAGAATGCTTACCCCAGAAATTCTTTACCCTCCCGCTGTAGTACTATTCAATAGCTATTATGTAGGGCAGAGTCTATAATCCCTAGCCATACAGAACTGCCGAGGCAATAGGTTGGAAATTGCCCAATGCGTATTTTATCAAATTTGACTTTTTTTCCGTGTTACGGACGAAATTTTTGGCCTTTCAAAATACTTACCCCAGAAACTCTTTATCCTCACGTTGTAGTACTATCCAATAGCTATTAATTAGGGCAGCGTCTATAATCCCTAGCCATAAAGAACAACCGAGACAATTGGTCGGAAAGTGGGTGTCCCCAACGCGTATTTTATCGAATTTGGCTTTATTTCTATGTTTCGAGCGAAATTATCGGTCTTACAGAATGCTTACCCCAGAAATTCTTTATCCTCACGTTGTAGCACTATCCAATAGCTATTAATTAGGGCAGCGTCTATAATCCCTAGCCATAAAAAAAACCAAACGAGACAATTGGTCGGAAAGTGGGTGTCCCCAACGCGTATTTTATCGAATTTGGCTTTATTTCTATGTTTCGAGCGAAATTTTCGGCCTTACAGAATGCTTACCCCAGAAATTCTTTACCCTCCTGCTGTAGTACTATCCAATAGCTATTAATTAGGTCAGCGTGTATAATCCCTAGCCATAAAGAACAACCGGGACAATGGGTCGGAAAGTGGGTGTCCCCAACGCGTATTTTATCTAATTTGGCTTTATTTCTATGTTTCGAGCGAAATTTTCGGCCTTACAGAATGCTTACCCCAGAAATTCTTTACCCTCCCGCTGTAGTACTATTCAATAGCTATTATGTAGGGCAGAGTCTATAATCCCTAGCCATACAGAACTGCCGAGGCAATAGGTTGGAAAGTGCCCAATACGTATTTTATCGAATTTGACTTTTTTTCCGTGTTACGGACGAAATTTTCGGCATTTCAGAATGCTTACCCCAGAAATTCTTTATCCACACGTTGTAGTACTATCCAATAGCTATTAATTAGGGCAGCGTCTATAATCCCTAGCGATAAAGAACGACCGAGACAATGGGTCGGAAAGTGGGTTTCCCCAACGCGTATTTTATCGAATTTGGATTTATATCTATGTTTCGAGCGAAATTTTCGGCCTTACAGAATGCTTACCCCAGAAATTGTGTACCCTCCCGCTGTAGTATTATTCAATAGCTATTGTTTAGAGCAGAGTCTATAATCCCTAGCCATACAGAACTGCCGAGGCAATAGGTTGGAAAGTGCCCAATGCGTATTTTATCAAATTTTACTTTTTTTCCGTGTTACGGACGAAATTTTCGGCCTTTCAGAATGCTTACCCCAGAAATTCTTTATCCTCACGTTGTAGTACTATCCAATCTCTATTTATTAGGGCAGCGTCTATAATCCCTAGCCATAAAGAACAACCGAGACAATGGGTCGGAAAGTCGGTGTCCCCAACGCGTATGTTATCGAATTTGGCTTTATTTCTATGTTTCGAGCGAAATTTTCGGCCTTACAAAATGCTTACCCTAGAAATTCTTTACCCTCCCGCTGTAGTACTATTCAATAGCTATTGTATAGAGCAGAGTATATAATCCCTAGCCATACAGAACTGCCGATTCAATAGGTTGGAAAGTGCCCAATGCGTATTTTATCAAATTAGACTTTTTTTCCGTGTTACGGACGAAATTTTCGGCCTTTCAGGAAATTTTCGGCCTTACAGAATGCTTACCCCAGAAATTCTTTATCCTAACGTTGTAGTAATATCCAATAGCTATAAGTTAGGGCAGCGTCTTTAATCCCTAGCCATTAAGAACAACCGAGACAATGGGTCGGAAAGTGGGTGTCCCCAACGCGTATTTTATCGAATTTGGCTTTAGGTAGCACTCCACAGTTAGAAAATTAAATTAAAAATGAGCCCCAAAATGTTTTATCATCTCCTATTCCTGGATTTCTAATACATTAATCTAATTGTTTGTGTTGTACATGTGCATATGTATGTAATCAGTATCTTCCATAGATTCAATTTTCAAAAGTTAAAAGGATGAAAATTAATTCCTTTTATGTGTATCCATGGCAACATTCTGCATTTATTTACCATAAAATATTGTAAAAAGGGGGGTGAACATGTCATATATCCCCCCAAAATTTGGATCAAACTAGAATTTCAATGCCTATGAGTGATACCTTTTTAGAAACTGTTTTCTTAAATCTTCTTAATGATCAAATAAAAAGTGGGTGTCTTTCGCCTCATTTTTTCGTAAAATTCAATCACAAAGTTCGTGCGATAAAAAGTTGGAAAAAAACATTGCAATAATTGCCGGACCAATGTATGGTATGGACATGCAAATACGGACTATCATACAGAAAACAGCCTGTATTACATACATTACATAACCTTGATGTTCATATAAACCCAATACAAAGGCTATTTTAATACTCAGCTATCCAAAAATGAATTTTATTGCACACTAGCTCTCATATTTGAAAAATCCACAGGGGCCAAAATGCGAAACTACACACCTAACTGTGGAGTGCTACCTTAAGGTGAAATTTTTCCCCTTCTGCCTCAACATTTTTTATATTTTCTGTGTTCTTCTAGCTGTTACGATGAAAATGGTACCTCAGTTTTTAAAATTGGTTTAGTAATAAAGATTTTATGAAGGTTAGCAGTTGATGTTGAAACGCGACAAAAAGTGAATTAAAAATAAATGCTGGATCATAGTGAAAAACTTCAAGTCTGTCTCATTTTTGGGGTAAATTTCTAAAACTTTCCCCTTTTTTTTTATTTGAAATTATATTATTACCTTATAAGAGGACAAATTGTACAAGTTTTAGGTGTTTGAAAGCACTTATAGGTAATTTTTGCTGTAAATAGCATACCTAACCTTGGTTTAGAAGCTCTCAAGCAGGGTATAAATTTCTAACAGTACTGGCATCATTAAATTAAATTAATGCCAAATTATGATATAGAATCCTTCTAAAAATGTTTATTTGACTTATTCGCATTCAAAAATATAAAGCGATACATTCTGAGATTATCATATAAAGCGCAATCTTTGGTTAAAAGGGCAAAGCTTACGGAGTACAAATTTGAGACCGCATCATGTCTAAGTGTCAAAATGTGTATATTTGGTTGCTAAGGACAGTTAACAATAAAATTAACATAAATTGCATTCCTAGCAGTTTTTTTACCTTCAGAACTAAAACAAGAACATAAAAGACTAAAGATTTGTGGTCAATTTTATCTTAAAAAGTGCATTTTTGTGCTTTCTGATGTGCCATAAGGTAGCACTCCACAGTTAGAAAATTAAATTAAAAATGAGCCCCAAAATGTTTTATCATCTCCTATTCCTGGATTTCTAATACATTAATCTAATTGTTTGTGTTGTACATGTGCATATGTATGTAATCAGTATCTTCCATAGATTCAATTTTCAAAAGTTAAAAGGATGAAAATTAATTCCTTTTATGTGTATCAATGGCAACATTCTGCATTTATTTACCATAAAATATTGTAAAAAGGGGGGTGAACATGTCATATATCCCCCCAAAATTTGGATCAAACTAGAATTTCAATGCCTATGAGTGATACCTTTTTAGAAACTGTTTTCTTAAATCTTCTTAATGATCAAATAAAAAGTGGGTGTCTTTCGCCTCATTTTTTCGTAAAATTCAATCACAAAGTTCGTGCGATAAAAAGTTGGAAAAAAACATTGCAATAATTGCCGGACCAATGTATGGTATGGACATGCAAATACGGACTATCATACAGAAAACAGCCTGTATTACATACATTACATAACCTTGATGTTCATATAAACCCAATACAAAGGCTATTTTAATACTCAGCTATCCAAAAATGAATTTTATTGCACACTAGCTCTCATATTTGAAAAATCCACAGGGGCCAAAATGCGAAACTACACACCTAACTGTGGAGTGCTACCTTAAGGTGAAATTTTTCCCCTTCTGCCTCAACATTTTTTATATTTTCTGTGTTCTTCTAGCTGTTACGATGAAAATGGTACCTCAGTTTTTAAAATTGGTTTAGTAATAAAGATTTTATGAAGGTTAGCAGTTGATGTTGAAACGCGACAAAAAGTGAATTAAAAATAAATGCTGGATCATAGTGAAAAACTTCAAGTCTGTCTCATTTTTGGGGTAAATTTCTAAAACTTTCCCCTTTTTTTTTATTTGAAATTATATTATTACCTTATAAGAGGACAAATTGTACAAGTTTTAGGTGTTTGAAAGCACTTATAGGTAATTTTTGCTGTAAATAGCATACCTAACCTTGGTTTAGAAGCTCTCAAGCAGGGTATAAATTTCTAACAGTACTGGCATCATTAAATTAAATTAATGCCAAATTATGATATAGAATCCTTCTAAAAATGTTTATTTGACTTATTCGCATTCAAAAATATAAAGCGATACATTCTGAGATTATCATATAAAGCGCAATCTTTGGTTAAAAGGGCAAAGCTTACGGAGTACAAATTTGAGACCGCATCATGTCTAAGTGTCAAAATGTGTATATTTGGTTGCTAAGGACAGTTAACAATAAAATTAACATAAATTGCATTCCTAGCAGTTTTTTTACCTTCAGAACTAAAACAAGAACATAAAAGACTAAAGATTTGTGGTCAATTTTATCTTAAAAAGTGCATTTTTGTGCTTTCTGATGTGCCATAAGGTAGCACTCCACAGTTAGAAAATTAAATTAAAAATGAGCCCCAAAATGTTTTATCATCTCCTATTCCTGGATTTCTAATACATTAATCTAATTGTTTGTGTTGTACATGTGCATATGTATGTAATCAGTATCTTCCATAGATTCAATTTTCAAAAGTTAAAAGGATGAAAATTAATTCCTTTTATGTGTATCCATGGCAACATTCTGCATTTATTTACCATAAAATATTGTAAAAAGGGGGGTGAACATGTCATATATCCCCCCAAAATTTGGATCAAACTAGAATTTCAATGCCTATGAGTGATACCTTTTTAGAAACTGTTTTCTTAAATCTTCTTAATGATCAAATAAAAAGTGGGTGTCTTTCGCCTCATTTTTTCGTAAAATTCAATCACAAAGTTCGTGCGATAAAAAGTTGGAAAAAAACATTGCAATAATTGCCGGACCAATGTATGGTATGGACATGCAAATACGGACTATCATACAGAAAACAGCCTGTATTACATACATTACATAACCTTGATGTTCATATAAACCCAATACAAAGGCTATTTTAATACTCAGCTATCCAAAAATGAATTTTATTGCACACTAGCTCTCATATTTGAAAAATCCACAGGGGCCAAAATGCGAAACTACACACCTAACTGTGGAGTGCTACCTTAAGGTGAAATTTTCCCCTTCTGCCTCAACATTTTTTATATTTTCTGTGTTTTTCTAGCTGTTACGATGAAAATGGTACCTCAGTTTTTAAAATTGGTTTAGTAATAAAGATTTTATGAAGGTTAGCAGTTGATGTTGAAACGCGACAAAAAGTGAATTAAAAATAAATGCTGGATCATAGTGAAAAACTTCAAGTCTGTCTCATTTTTGGGGTAAATTTCTAAAACTTTCCCCTTTTTTTTATTTGAAATTATATTATTACCTTATAAGAGGACAAATTGTACAAGTTTTAGGTGTTTGAAAGCACTTATAGGTAATTTTTGCTGTAAATAGCATACCTAACCTTGGTTTAGAAGCTCTCAAGCAGGGTATAAATTTCTAACAGTACTGGCATCATTAAATTAAATTAATGCCAAATTATGATATAGAATCCTGCTAAAAATGTTTATTTGACTTATTCGCATTCAAAAATATAAAGCGATACATTCTGAGATTATCATATAAAGCGCAATCTTTGGTTAAAAGGGCAAAGCTTACGGAGTACAAATTTGAGACCGCATCATGTCTAAGTGTCAAAATGTGTATATTTGGTTGCTAAGGACAGTTAACAATAAAATTAACATAAATTGCATTCCTAGCAGTTTTTTTACCTTCAGAACTAAAACAAGAACATAAAAGACTAAAGATTTGTGGTCAATTTTATCTTAAAAAGTGCATTTTTGTGCTTTCTGATGTGCCATAATGTTAAGGTGAAATTTTTCCCCTTCTGCCTCAACATTTTTTATATTTTCTGTGTTCTTCTAGCTGTTACGATGAAAATGGTACCTCAGTTTTTAAAATTGGTTTAGTAATAAAGATTTTATGAAGGTTAGCAGTTGATGTTGAAACGCGACAAAAAGTGAATTAAAAATAAATGCTGGATCATAGTGAAAAACTTCAAGTCTGTCTCATTTTTGGGGTAAATTTCTAAAACTTTCCCCTTTTTTTTATTTGAAATTATATTATTACCTTATAAGAGGACAAATTGTACAAGTTTTAGGTGTTTGAAAGCACTTATAGGTAATTTTTGCTGTAAATAGCATACCTAACCTTGGTTTAGAAGCTCTCAAGCAGGGTATAAATTTCTAACAGTACTGGCATCATTAAATTAAATTAATGCCAAATTATGATATAGAATCCTGCTAAAAATGTTTATTTGACTTATTCGCATTCAAAAATATAAAGCGATACATTCTGAGATTATCATATAAAGCGCAATCTTTGGTTAAAAGGGCAAAGCTTACGGAGTACAAATTTGAGACCGCATCATGTCTAAGTGTCAAAATGTGTATATTTGGTTGCTAAGGACAGTTAACAATAAAATTAACATAAATTGCATTCCTAGCAGTTTTTTTACCTTCAGAACTAAAACAAGAACATAAAAGACTAAAGATTTGTGGTCAATTTTATCTTAAAAAGTGCATTTTTGTGCTTTCTGATGTGCCATAAGGTAGCACTCCACAGTTAGAAAATTAAATTAAAAATGAGCCCCAAAATGTTTTATCATCTCCTATTCCTGGATTTCTAATACATTAATCTAATTGTTTGTGTTGTACATGTGCATATGTATGTAATCAGTATCTTCCATAGATTCAATTTTCAAAAGTTAAAAGGATGAAAATTAATTCCTTTTATGTGTATTCATGGCAACATTCTGCATTTATTTACCATAAAATATTGTAAAAAGGGGGGTGAACATGTCATATATCCCCCCAAAATTTGGATCAAACTAGAATTTCAATGCCTATGAGTGATACCTTTTTAGAAACTGTTTTCTTAAATCTTCTTAATGATCAAATAAAAAGTGGGTGTCTTTCGCCTCATTTTTTCGTAAAATTCAATCACAAAGTTCGTGCGATAAAAAGTTGGAAAAAAACATTGCAATAATTGCCGGACCAATGTATGGTATGGACATGCAAATACGGACTATCATACAGAAAACAGCCTGTATTACATACATTACATAACCTTGATGTTCATATAAACCCAATACAAAGGCTATTTTAATACTCAGCTATCCAAAAATGAATTTTATTGCACACTAGCTCTCATATTTGAAAAATCCACAGGGGCCAAAATGCGAAACTACACACCTAACTGTGGAGTGCTACCTTAAGGTGAAATTTTTCCCCTTCTGCCTCAACATTTTTTATATTTTCTGTGTTCTTCTAGCTGTTACGATGAAAATGGTACCTCAGTTTTTAAAATTGGTTTAGTAATAAAGATTTTATGAAGGTTAGCAGTTGATGTTGAAACGCGACAAAAAGTGAATTAAAAATAAATGCTGGATCATAGTGAAAAACTTCAAGTCTGTCTCATTTTTGGGGTAAATTTCTAAAACTTTCCCCTTTTTTTTATTTGAAATTATATTATTACCTTATAAGAGGACAAATTGTACAAGTTTTAGGTGTTTGAAAGCACTTATAGGTAATTTTTGCTGTAAATAGCATACCTAACCTTGGTTTAGAAGCTCTCAAGCAGGGTATAAATTTCTAACAGTACTGGCATCATTAAATTAAATTAATGCCAAATTATGATATAGAATCCTGCTAAAAATGTTTATTTGACTTATTCGCATTCAAAAATATAAAGCGATACATTCTGAGATTATCATATAAAGCGCAATCTTTGGTTAAAAGGGCAAAGCTTACGGAGTACAAATTTGAGACCGCATCATGTCTAAGTGTCAAAATGTGTATATTTGGTTGCTAAGGACAGTTAACAATAAAATTAACATAAATTGCATTCCTAGCAGTTTTTTTACCTTCAGAACTAAAACAAGAACATAAAAGACTAAAGATTTGTGGTCAATTTTATCTTAAAAAGTGCATTTTTGTGCTTTCTGATGTGCCATAAGGTGAAATTTTTCCCCTTCTGCCTCAACATTTTTTATATTTTCTGTGTTCTTCTAGCTGTTACGATGAAAATGGTACCTCAGTTTTTAAAATTGGTTTAATAATAAAGATTTTATGAAGGTTAGCAGTTGATGTTGAAACGCGACAAAAAGTGAATTAAAAATAAATGCTGGATCATAGTGAAAAACTTCAAGTCTGTCTCATTTTTGGGGTAAATTTCTAAAACTTTCCCCTTTTTTTTATTTGAAATTATATTATTACCTTATAAGAGGACAAATTGTACAAGTTTTAGGTGTTTGAAAGCACTTATAGGTAATTTTTGCTGTAAATAGCATACCTAACCTTGGTTTAGAAGCTCTCAAGCAGGGTATAAATTTCTAACAGTACTGGCATCATTAAATTAAATTAATGCCAAATTATGATATAGAATCCTGCTAAAAATGTTTATTTTACTTATTCGCATTCAAAAATATAAAGCGATACATTCTGAGATTATCATATAAAGCGCAATCTTTGGTTAAAAGGGCAAAGCTTACGGAGTACAAATTTGAGACCGCATCATGTCTAAGTGTCAAAATGTGTATATTTGGTTGCTAAGGACAGTTAACAATAAAATTAACATAAATTGCATTCCTAGCAGTTTTTTTACCTTCAGAACTAAAACAAGAACATAAAAGACTAAAGATTTGTGGTCAATTTTATCTTAAAAAGTGCATTTTTGTGCTTTCTGATGTGCCTTAAGGTGAAATTTTCCCCCTTCTGCCTCAACATTTTTTATATTTTCTGTGTTCTTCTAGCTGTTACGATGAAAATGGTACCTCAGTTTTTAAAATTGGTTTAGTAATAAAGATTTTATGAAGGTTAGCAGTTGATGTTGAAACGCGACAAAAAGTGAATTAAAAATAAATGCTGGATCATAGTGAAAAACTTCAAGTCTGTCTCATTTTTGGGGTAAATTTCTAAAACTTTCCCCTTTTTTTTATTTGAAATTATATTATTACCTTATAAGAGGACAAATTGTACAAGTTTTAGGTGTTTGAAAGCACTTATAGGTAATTTTTGCTGTAAATAGCATACCTAACCTTGGTTTAGAAGCTCTCAAGCAGGGTATAAATTTCTAACAGTACTGGCATCATTAAATTAAATTAATGCCAAATTATGATATAGAATCCTGCTAAAAATGTTTATTTGACTTATTCGCATTCAAAAATATAAAGCGATACATTCTGAGATTATCATATAAAGCGCAATCTTTGGTTAAGGTAAGGTTTGCATGATACGGGGATTTTTTCCTTAGTGGTAATATACCAATATGATACATCATTTTGTTCAGGTAGGAGTACCGGATAATTTAATGAAAAAAAATCAAATATCGCCCGTCCCGTTTTTTTGTAAGAAAAGCTCAAAAGTTCGGTTTTTGGCGTTTTTCAGGGGAACATTTATTTGCACTCTACTGATTCAATAATGTATGCAAGTGACGATAGGCAAATAAAACTGAATAAAACATGTTTAAACTATTGTTGTCCCTTTATTTATAACAAATTTCAAATCAAAAGTTCATAAAAAAGTACTAAAAATCAAAAAAAAAAAATTTTTGGTAAAAATAAAACCGTTGCCATGGCAACAAAAAGCAGAAATAAATCCTATTTCCGGTTCCACCGTTTTTGAAAAAAATTGAGGACATAGAGATTTTAGTATTTTCAGTTTGATGATCTAATAAAATTGATATGTCACCGAACTCGTTTTCTCAGAAATGGGCGTTATATCTTCATCATGTCATCTCGGTAAAATGCAAAAGTAGCTTTTTTGTGGATCTTCAAAGAAGATTTCATGGTCAAAGACTTTAAGTCTTGTGAGATAGCTTTAGAAGAGGCGGATTAAGAGGGGCACCTAGCCCCTCTCCCTTTTCTGGGGGGAAAAAGGGTTGAATGTATAGGGAATCAATTAAGCATGACCAGAGCGAGTTCCCTCTAAGCAGAGACATATATACACATGTGTATATATGTCTCTGCTCTAAGGCAGTCAGTAGGCCCCAGCTTTTGCAAATTTCTGGACGTGCCACTTCTTTCTTTTAAGAATCACTCTGCCTTGTAACCAATGAGAGCAAACCGTGATTAACTTACCTTTTATGCTCACATCTATCTTCCAGTAGGGGATTAAATTTATTTATCTTTGGTCAAACTTTGTTTTACAGGTACAAGTATCTGATTTTGAAGGAAACAAAAAAGCTTTCCGTGCTTCTAATGTTATATTTTAATTCATAGAATAATATTATGATTGCCATTGAGAGTAACACATACTTCTTTATTATCCAATGGGGGCCTCAAATGTTTGGTGAATTGTTTGTATGCAGCAATTGGATGAAAAGACATAAGTTGTGAATTTGAAAGTCATGTACAGCAGCAGTGTTTATTCCATTCATTTCAATCTAGACATAAACAAATATTATACAAATATTTATGAATAAGCAGAAAAAAAGCCCTGCATGAAAAAAGACAGATTTCTGGTATGATTTGTCCAATTGTTACACTTATAATGTTCAGATTTGGAGTCTTTTTTGTATAACAAACATGTACAGTAGTTGTCGTTTGTTTATGTAATTCATACATGTTTCTCGTTTTTGATATAGATTAGACCGTATTTCCTGTTTGAATGGTTTCGTTTACACTAGTAATTTTTGGGCCCTTGATAACTTGTTTTTCGGTGTGAATCAAGGTTTCGTGTTGAAGGCCGTACATTGACCTATAATGGTTTATTTTTATAAATTATTATTTGGAAAGAGAGTTGTCCAGATCTGGACATCCTGGCATTTAAAATTTTCAGGGGGTGATGCCAACAGGAATCCTCTAGATTTTTCATCTATTTGAAGGTGATACTTGATTATTTATATTGCACGGCCAATTTTTTTGTAACCAGAGGATAAAGTATGTTAAAAATCAAAATTGAGATATTATATAGTTTCTTTAACAATTATATTTCAAGAGTAAAATTACTATATTCAACAGGTATTGATAGATATCAATTGTATTAATTTGCATTGAAGTCTGGAAAATCTAGAGGATTCTTATTGGCATCACCTCTCAACATTGTTAACGTAACACAATTTATGCTAATCATTGATTGGTCAGTTACATGGTGTATTGTCACTGCAAATCTGAAAATTGGCACTCACGCCACATCTTTCTATATCTATATGCATGCTTCTATACATGAAGATAGACGAAACAGAAGATTGACAGACAACACAAAGCAGCTGTATATGTATTGTTATTATATGAAATAACTAATGTGGTCATGTAGACATGTAATATGAAAATCTTACTTTTAATTTAATAAATTAAAATTAGTTCAATAAAGTTCACTTCTGGATATCTGTTTTGTATACCCCATTATGTGATTTGTGGTGTGTTGGTGTGATTGGCATGAACATTTGTATATATGTCTTTTTTCACATCTGCTCCCTGGTATAGTATGTTGGTTATTTTGTTGTTCAGTGATTACAATATTTATGCAAGTTTAGATGAAATTTTATAAAATGAAAAATTGTCCAACTTTCAGAAGTATAAAGTGTTTTGGGGATCTTATCACTTTTTTCAAACGTAGCACTATGACCTTCACCTTCAGTTGAATGATCAATACAACACTTATATTAACAAAGAAGAACAATGAAACTGAAGAATAATTATTTCTTTATCTTTTGAAAATAAATGTTCGTAACATTAACAATGTAAATTAAGAAAAATAACAATAGGATATATATATATATATATAAGCTGGTCCAAAACTACCAACATCTTCAATTGCACCCAATCTATTACATAGCCAAAAATACAAATGGTCCTATATCTGTCACTCTGTCATATCTGTTATACTAAAGTACCTATAACTGTTCCAAACCCAAACTGACTATCACACCCTCAAAACATCATACTGAAGTTCAAATAACTGTTGCACCCTCAAAACATCTTCCTGACGTTCGGATAACTGTCAGATCCTCAAAACTGAAGTTCCAATACCTGTCAAACCAAATTTCCTACGACTGTCACATCATCATGACATCATATACCCAGGTTTTTATAACTGCCACACCCTCATAAACATCATACCAATGTTCTGATAGCTGTCACAAATTGGTAACATCAAACCAAATTTCCTATGACTGTCACATCCTCATAAACATTAAACCCAGTTTCTACGACTGTCACATCCTCATAAACATTAAACCCAGTTATGATTTTCACACCCTCATAACATCACACCAAAGTTTCTATAACTGTCACACCCTCAAAACATCATACTGAAAATCAGATAACTGTCGAACCCTCATAAACATCATACCCATGCTCTGATAGATGTCAAACATTGATAACATCATATCAAATTTTCTATGACTGTCACACCCTCATAACATCATACCTAAGTTTCTATAACTGTCACACCCTCATACCATCACACCAACTTTTCTATAACTGTCACACCCTCATAACATCACACCAAAGTTTCTATAACTGTCACACCCTCAAAACATCACACCAAAATTTCTATAAGTGTCACACCCTCAAAACATCACACCAAAGTTTCTATAACCGTCACACCCTCATTATATCATTATACACAAGTAGTAGAAGGGGCATTAAGATTTACCATTGTAGGTACACATAGGCTATTTGGAATTTATTGAATATTTAAAGAAAGTCCCTCAACCTGTACAGATGGACTGGACGTACATCCTATAATTGGTTTCCATTCTCTAACTTTAGTATGCTTTTATGAAACTTATACACAATGTTTATTACCAAAAAACACAGATCAAGTTTGAATGGTGTAGCATCGCAGTTACCATATATACTAAAATTATGCCTTTTTACAAACAGAAAAATGACTGAATTTTCGTTTCCATTGTTTTCCTCAAATAAATGTTATGAAACTTATACACAGTGCTAATTACCACAAAAGCTAATAAAGTTGAAATTGGTGTAGTATCACTTCTACCATTCTTGAGTTATGCCCCTTTACAAATTGAACAATTGCCTTAACCAAATATTTTGAAACTTATACACAATGCTTATTACCACAAAACAAAGATATATTATGATTTTTGGTGGCCTTACTTTTACTGTTCTTTAGAAACACCCCTTTTCAAATTGAAAAAAATGCTGATCTCTTTGTTTTTGTTTTCTTCCTTCAAGTTTGCCTCAAATAAATGCAATGAAACTGATATGCAATGATTATTAGTACAAATAAAATTGTAAAGGAAATGGGGAATATGGCACAATAGTTTCAGAGAAAAATTTTGTAAAAAGTAGAGTGAAGACAATAAGACAACTACGGACGCCAAGTGATGCTAACAGTATGAAATTCACTCTTCTGTCTCCAGGAAACTAATCACAGATGTTAAGTTCTTGTTGTTAATCTTATATGCAGATCAGTTAATAATAACTTTAAACCAGAGTTTCTGTTATGCGCTAATCTAAGATGAAGTGGAGAGACACCATTTCTGGCCAACTTGGTCACTGCTGCTAATGACATAAATTTCTGTTGTAAAATGTCATCATATCTTTTCTTCACATCATGAAAGGATATGTGGAAAAGGTCTTCATCAAGCACTTCCTTCTCTATTTTTTCTGTGAATAAAGTAGTCAATACTCTCACATCTTCTTTTGCATCATGTGCTTGATAAGTGCAGTTTGTAAGTTTACTGACCAAATTTTCCTGCTTGTAGTTGCCAACATCACACTTTTGGAAGATTCTTTTTGAAATTTTCAGAGTGTCAACAAAACCAAAAACATGAGAAGAAAATTCTGAAAATAATTTAAATTCAGACATTCTATTACAAACAATAGGAATGTCAAAATTACAAGCATTGTGTCCTACAAGTATGGGTTGAGGAACTTTCTTTAGATATTCAATAAAATCCAAAAGAGCTTCCTGTATTGGTTTTGATAAAACTGGAATACCTCTATGGAACATAGTATTTGTTCCCCTATCGTATCTTAGCATATTCACAGCAGATGCCTGTTCAGAAATTTCACAACGTGGCTGAGCATACACATTAAAATCATCACCAGCTGCTATCTGCAAAATGTCACTATTTCTCCCTCTGCCAGTTGTTTCTGTATCAAATACAACATATGTAAAGGCATTTTCAGGTAGTGTTAATCTATTGGGAATTTCTGTTGTTTGGGTTGGTTCTTCATCTAGATGTAATTCAGCAGCTTGGTAGTAGGTAACACCTTCGTGAATTTCCTTAGTTGCTTCTTTCTTACTTTTCAATATTTTTTTCAACAGACGTTTCCTCTTTGCATGTAAACTAATCTGCTTCGCTTTTTGAAGCTTTCTCTTAGCAGCAATTTTTAAGGCCATTCTGAAGGTAAATTCTCCCGGTGATAATCCTACAGCCTTGTTAACCTATGAAAAAGAGACAAAACTTATTGCCACTAGATTTATAAATCAAATATAAAGATATAGATTCAATGTAGAGCATTTGATGAAAAAGTGACTAAAGTCAATTCTTTTCCCTTATGGTCATTAAGGTAAATAAAAGGTCCAATTTCCTCAGATAGATCTTTTTTATACTTTGCCAAAATAAAGTCTTGTCTATGCTTTTTACGAAAACTAATAAAAAGTATGGGTCCTGGGCTATTTATCAAGATACAGGTCATACAAATTGTTCAAATGTGCCCAGATTGTTCATGAAAACTAGAGGCTCTAAAGAGCCTGTGTCGCTCACCTTGGTCTATGTGAATATTAAACAAAGGAAGCAGATTGAAAATTGACTACAAAGGTCAATAACTCCTACAGGGGTCAATTGACCATTTCGTTCATGTTGACTTATTTGTAGATCTTACTTTGCTGAACATTATTGCTGTTTACAGTTTACCTATATCTATAATAATATTCAATATAAAACAGCAAAATTTCCTTAAAATTACCAATTCAGGGGCCGCAACCCAAAAACAGGTTGTCCAATTCATCTGAAAATTTCAGGGCAGATAGATCTTGACCTGATTAACAATTTTACTTCATGTCAGATTTTCTCTAAATTATTTGGTTTTTGAGTTATAAGCCAAAAACTGCATTTTACCCCTATGTTCTATTTTTAGCCATGGGGGCCACCTTGGTTTGATGGCCAGGTCACCGGACACATTTTTTAAACAAGAAACCCCAAAGATGATTGTGGCCAAGTTTGGATCAATTTGGCACAGCAGTTTCAGAGAAGAAGATTTTAGTAAAAGATATATAAAATTTACGAAAAATGGTTTAAAATTGACTTTAAAGGGCAATAACTCCTAAAGAGGTCAACTGACCATTTTGGTCATGTTGACTTATTTGTAAATCTGACCTTGCTGAACATTATTGCTTTTTACAGTTTACCTATATCTATAATAATATTCAATATAATAACCAAAAACAGCAAAATTTCCTTAAAATTACCAATTCAGGGGCCGCAACCCAAAAACAGGTTGTCCAATTCATCTGAAAATTTCAGGGCAGATAGATCTTCACCTGATTAACAATTTTACCCAATGTCAGATTTGCTCTAAATGCTTTGGTTTTTGAGTTATAAGCCAAAAACTGCATTTTACCCCTATGTTCTATTTATAGCCATGGCGGTCATCTTGGTTAGTTGGCGGGGTCACCGGACACAATTTTTAAACTAGATACCCCAATGATGATTGTGGCCAAGTTTCAAATAATTTGGCCCAGCAGTTTCAGAGGAGAAGATTTTTCTAAAAGATTACTAAGATTTACGAAAAATGGTTAAAAATTGACTATAAAGGGCAATAACTCCTAAAGTAGTCAACTGATCATTTTGGTCATGTTGACTTATTTGTAGATCTTACTTTGCTGAACATTATTGCTTTTTACAGTTTATCTCTATCTGAAATAATATTCAAGATAATAACCAAAAACAACAAAATTTTCTTAAAATTACCAATTCAGGGGCAGCAACCTAACAACAGAATGTCAGATTCATCTGAAAATTTCAGGGCAGATAGATCTTAACCTGATTAACAATATTACCCCATGTCAGATTTGCCCTAAATGCTTTGGTTTCTGCATTTTACCCCTATGTTCTATTTATAGCCATGGCGGCCATCTTGGTTAGTTGGCGGGGTCACCGGACACAATTTTTAAACTAGATACCCCAATGATGATTGTGGCCAAGTTTGGTTAAATTTGGCCCAGTAGTTTCAGAGGAGAAGATTTTTGTAAAAGTTAACGCAGGACGACGACGGACAACGATGGACGCCGCCGGACGCCGGACGCCAAGTGATGAGAAAAGCTCACTTGGCCCTTCGGCCAGGTGAGCTAAAAACACATTTTTTGGCATTAATAAAAGAAATCTATGAGAAATTTGAGATAAATATAAGAAGATATTTTTTTTAATATGCTTAAAGAAAGTTGAAAGAAAAAATGTTGTCACCAAACTTGTTGTATTGCTACAAGTAAGATACTAAATTACTCTTTCAGTCCAGTATAAAAAAATAGTAGAAGATTTATCTCCCCTTAAATGGCCAAGCTGAAAAAAATAATCTAAAAACACAAATATTTTGTATTTATTTGAACATTTTGAATAATGCAATATATCCCCAGGTTTTTCTTTCTATAAATCAACAGTCTAACATATAAATTCCCAATCTGTCTCCAAATTAGCAGATTTATACCATGAATCTACATTAAAAATTTCAATTAAGGGGAGGTAAAAGATCTGCAAAACCTATAATACATCCATATCCAGGACAGTATGATGATAGTGGACTTATGATGAAAATATTCATGATGTAAGTGTCATACTATCATATAAAGTAATAGTACACAAGAAGACAGACCTCCAGACTCCTCAGGTGGATAAACAGCAAATACAAGTTTTAAAGCCTTTTGTTAGACTCAGCCAGGAATCTAATCCCAAACCTTCATTATGGGCAAGGCATTGACTTAGATAAGATTTCTACTTGGTTTTGTTGAAAAGTAACAGTACGTATCAAGTTTATTAAATAATGTACACAAATGTAGCTCAACAATATGAACCAAGTTTTGTGTGAAATTTTTAATATCCATATATCTTTGTCTCTGTGTCATTAACTACATGGCTTGGCATATTGTTTCCTTTGTTTTTCTTAGCTTGCAATACTTCTATACTCAAAATGTAGTTGAATTAATGCTTTTAACATGTGAAATACAGACAAAATTACAAAAACTTAACAATAACCAAAGAATCATAAAAATGAAATCATGGTCAGATGAAACAAAGCCAGACAGACATGTACACCTTACAATCATTCCACATACCAGGTTTAATCTGCCTGCCTGTCTATCACTTATAGTTCTATCTAACACAAACCTTTTCTAAATACTTGTGACCCTCGTTCTTCTGCAGAACAGATGCTGAAATTCTCCCTGTCAGAGATTTGCTTGATCCAAATGACCTGTAAATATTAAGGTTAAAAGTCCCATTTATAATGCAGTTGAACTAGTATTTTTTGTATGAAAAATTAAATGCAAAACAACATGTTTACAATGAACAATGAGGCAAGTGTTGACAGAATAAACAAGTGAAACAAATCTGAAAACGAATCACACGGTATAGCTGACTTATATAAATCCTGAAACTTAATTTCAGAAATCCTTGTATTTTAGTTCCTGAGAAAAATGTGACGAAAATTTTCAACTTGGCTATCATGTGTAAAATCATACAAGTGTTCGGTAAACAGGAAGTTGTCAAGTGATCAATCTGAAAACGCATCAAACAGTATACAATGGTATAGCTGACTTTAAATATATAAATCCTGAAACCAAATTTCAGAAATCCTTGTATTGTAGTTCCTGAGAAAAATGCGACGAAAAATATTCATGGGACGGACGGACTGACGGAAGGCCAGACAGAGGTAAAACAGTATACCCCCCTTTTTAAAGCGGGGGTATAATGATTGGTTTGATGTATAAATTATTGAGTGGCTGATTAAATGCATATTAAGGATAAAAATATTCCAAAAAGGTTGCTTATATAGGGAATCAATATTTTTAATGAAGTGTGACTGGAGCAGGCCCCTTTAAGGCAGCCTTTGGCAGTGATATTGTTGGCTTTTTTCAAAACTACCTCTACCCTTTTTTATAAGGAATATATGCGTCATTTTCCTGGAATTGGGAAATCTGGAATAAACCATAAATTTGACTGAAACTTCAATTTACAGACCCATTTTCAAGAGTCAAACCCTGCTTTAAAATAAGACCCCATTTTGTCAGTAAATTAATGATACATGAATATACCCTCAAATGTGCACATAATCCTAATATAGAAATTTTAGGCAAAACAATTGATCAAATGAGTGTTTTTCAGTTTGTATTTATGCACGATTTCTACTGAGACTGCACTGTTTGGGGAAAAGGTTGTCTTTTTGGGAAATATTTAAAGCCATTTTTTTTTCAAATTTGGATTATTCTCCACTAATTTAAGGCAAACAAATATCACTGACTGCCCCCGATCTCATGTGGAGAGTTGTTTTATTGGCAATCATACCCCATCTTCTTTTTTATATCATATAAATTCTTATTCATTATGAATATGAACAGATATCTTACTTGTTTTTTGGAGCTTTTGTTGAAACTATGAAATTAAAATTCTCATTTGCTTGGGTTGATCCTAAGTTGGTCAAGCAGGCAGCTCTATCTTTTTGGCTGTTTACAATGGCTTTAAGATCTGTCTGAAGACTTGGACATGTGAGAGGCTTACCCTGCGGTAGACTGCGGTACCTATAAAATTGATTGTTTAAATGTTAAGGATAAAAATCACAACCCAAAACAACTTTTTAGACACAAAAAATAATCAAATAATCAGTTGTACAATACATGTACAAAGCATTATCATAACTCAAGTATATCTGACTTCTGTGTTTATTGGCTAAGAATCTCAACATATATTTTTTTATTCTTGTTTTATATTTACCTATATATATACATTATATATTAACATAGTGGTATCAACTAATAACTTTTTATACTTGAATATTTTGCACAATGGGACACCTTATTGTTATTGAACTTGTTATATGTAATCTGTATAAGAAAATAACAGACTTTAAACAGATTTTTTTAAGGATCTTTTCCCAGGCATCTCATCTAATGTCCCCTGTTCTTTGGGGGGTTAACGCTGCAAGGACTTTACAAGGTATCATTGTTAAGAAGTTAAAGCTGCAAACCAATTTTAAAGATATCCAGTTCAGAAGTAGATTAAATGCTAAATATTTACAATAGTATTAGTAGCATTAAACTATTTGAAATAAATATTTTTTTCTTTTTCTTAAAGAACTATGTACTATACCTGAATTGAGAAGGATTCTTCTGATGACTGCACCAGGTAGCATCTCCACTGGCACAAAGAGAGTGGTCACCATATAAATGTGGAACTATAATATCCAGTGATTTTCTAAGACTCTCTGGCTCTTTTGTCTGGCATTCTTTTATGGCGTACATGAAGCATCTCCCAATGTAAGATATTACATTTGGTTGTTTTAGAACTTTATATTTGTGGCTAAGCTTATATAGTTTTGATGTGATGCCTTTTTTAGTGTGGTTACTGTCATCTTTCTTCTCAATGGAAGGGAAAACAGCTTTCAGTCGAGAAGTTGTGGTCGAGTCATTATCACCATGGATGACATCTATTGCACATCCAGTTTCCTCTAACTCTCTGGCCATTGATATTGCCATGTCAGGCTCCATTGCCTTACTAGAACCATCCCAGTTTTTTGAACATTCATGTACAGGTATAGTGTGGTTTTTGCTCTGATGTAGGGCACATATCTGGCAAGATTTACTTCTAAGAGAGAACTGCAATACCTTTCCTGTTTCTTTCCCAATTAATGATGCATGGCCTGAAATTATGGACGTTATTTTTACATAAAATGATTCCAAACAGGTAAATCACCATGAAGGCAGAGTAAAAAGAGTTATGTCTCTTGTAAATATTAATTACATGTAAAATTACATGTGTACAAGTTTTACCAGATTTTTATGACATTTATATCATTTGTTTTTTATCAGCAATGTTTAGGACAAATTAGAAAATCAGTGTAGATCAATTATTTTTAAAAGAGTTGTGTCCCTTGAAAATATCAATTATATTGAAAAATGTATTGTAAGCATTCAAAATGATTCCAAATGCTTACATTTCTATAAGATAATAATACTATAAGATAATAATACATTTGTACATGCAATATGAAAAGTTTAAAATAACTAAAAATTTAATTTATTTTTTGATTATTGATCTTGGAGTAAGTTTAAGTTGGACAGATAAATAATGTGCAACATAATGAACACTGAATTTAGTTTTGTACATAAATCAGGCCATTAGTTTTCTCGTTTAAATTGTTTGCCATTTGTCATTTCACTGCCCTTTAGAGCTAGCTTTGCACTATTGGTTTTGCTCATTGTTCAAGACCACATGGTGGGACATATAGTTGTTAATATCTAAATGTTTTGGTTTATAGGGAATAAATGTCTAAATTTAGCAATCATACCACATCTTACTTATTTTCATACAAGTAAAAATAAACAGAAAAATTCTCACCTGTATTACTATTATAATTCCATCCTGTACCCCTTTTCTGCCACCCACCGTCAAAGCTTACTTCCATCTTTAAAAAAAAATTAGATACATACATATATTAAATACATGTACTGAAGAATTCATGTTAGGCAAGAAATAAAATTTGAACTGTTTGATGTTGCCTAACCAACAATCTATAAAGCAGTCTACCTGTATTCTAAAAAGCTATTTTACAGAAGCAGATTTTGGCAACAGATTATAAAATATTTTCTCTTTCAATGATGAAAATGATGGAATACATAGTTACTTTCAAAAATATTGTTCCTGATCAATATTAAGCCAGTCCTAAATCAGCCCCATATCTAGAAATGTTTAGTGTTTATATATGCAATTGTAGTGAGTTTAAGTGTGCACTTTTTGATAATCCCTATTTTCAAGTAAGTAAGCGGTCCATGGGTTTTCTTTGCTACAAAACAGGAGAAAAGCTCAGCAATTAGCTTTCCTTTTCGTCATGTTTTTGAAGCTCATAAAAAATAAATTTTATATTTTCCAACAATGTACATATATATTGTATATTTATTCATGATAATTAATATAAAAATAATCATTTGGAATTCTAAGTTTATTACCTTTCCATTTCCCTTTTCAATTTCTTCCTTTTGGGCCTCAAGACAAGATTTTTTGGCTACGGTCTCCAGAGTTGTATCAATTTTTTGTTCCCTTCTCTTAATAGTGGACGGCACAACTGGTGGTAAATTTAAAGTTGCAAGGAAGTTGTTAATCTGTACTGGGCCCATTCCTGTGTGTACCATGGCTACAATATTTTGCATACATATTAGTTTAAAGAACAATCGCTTCCAAGAAAAGTCACATTTTTATCACATTAAATGCACCAACACTGAAATGAAATATCAATTCATTATTAAAATCATGATTGTCAAATTGACATATTTATTCCGTATTTATTTTTCATGCAAGCTGAAGGAAAAGTTGAAAATGTATACATAGTATTGGATGAACGAAATTTTAGTCATTGAGCTTTATAATAAGTCACTTAAACTTTAATCCCTTTTTTAACTACATAAGGAAGAAATCAAATTAGGGACTGCCTGATCCAACACCACTTTTTTCCAATAATGGAAAATCTCATCTTAGGGCGAAATTTGATGGGCATAAAATTTACATCCGTCATCATGGTAATATACTTTTCTTTTGCCTAATATAAATCATTCTAATGTAGACAGGAAATGAGAAAATAATAATTTAAAAAGCAGCAAAATTTAATCTTTAAACTTATAGTATTGGATTCAAACTTTAAAGGTCATGATAAATCTATACCAAATATCAAATATCAAATATCAAATTAATATCTATGTAGATCTTCCCACTGCATCAGCTTGTCTTGCAAAACAGGCATAAAGAGTATAGAAAAATATGAGTCAGACAGATCATGAGGTGTCGAGCCCCTAAGTGTCACTATGCAATGGCTTGGGCTCCTGACGATGGACATGGCCATGATCAATTAGTTAATTCTAATTGGTCTAAATAGATGTTCGAAACACCTTATGATCTATGGAGTTGGGGTGCTGGGATAGGCTTTGACAACGATTTATTGAAATGTTTCCTGTTTCATCTTTGAAAAAAATAGGGTAGGTAGGTAGGGATTTTTTTTTATTTTACCATTTTTTTTTACATTGAGTCTATGGGAGAGAAATCCTGACTTTAACAGTGCTTATTGAAAAATGACAAAAAAAACTTTAGGGTAGGCTATTTCTATGCTTAAAATATAGGGTAGGTAGGGAAACAGGAAACACACATGCTTTTTTATTTGGCCTTAATGAAAACAATGATGTACGAAATGTAAACCACGAAACGGATTTACAAGTTCATTTATTATTATACTATGAGACTACTATAAATATTCTGTCAATTTTTCAACAAATTTTAACATAGGTTTTTTTTTGTTTAAATACTTAAAATCATGCAACTTGTTTAGGGGCCAGCTGAAGGACGCCTCCGGGTGCGGGAATTTCTCGCTACATTGAAGACCTGTTGGTGACCTTCTGCTGTTGTGTTTTTTTTTTATTTTGGTCGGGTTGTTGTCTCTTTGACACATTCCCCATTTCCATTCTCAATTTTAACTAGACTGAGACTCCTACTGTAGTAGTCTCACAACTAGACAACAGTTAAAAACAAGAATGTGTCCACAGTACACGGATGCCCTACTCGCACTACCATTTTCTATGTTTAGTGGACCGTGAAATTGAAATAAATTCTCTAATTTGGCATTAAAATTAGAATGATCTTATCAAAGGGAACATGTATACTAAGTTTCAAGTTGATTGGACTTCTACTTTATCAAAAACTACCTTGACCAAAAACTTTAACCTGAAATTTACACTGTCATTTTCTATGTTCAGTGATTGTGAATCGAAAAATTGGGGTAAAAACTCAAACTTGGCATTTAAATTAGAAAGATCCTAAATGGGCACATGTATACTAAGTTTCAAGTTGATTGGACTTCAACTTCATCAAAAACTATACATGTACCTTGACCAAAAACTTTAACCTGAAGTGGGACAGACGGATGAACGGACAGACGGATGACGGATGAACGAACAGACGGATGACGGATGGACGAACGGATGCACAGACCAGAAAGCATAATGCCCCTCTTCTATCTTAGGTGGGGCATAAAAAATAATAAGACAGGGCGAATGTATCCTGAGCAAACAGGTATCAGTTAATAATCAGGGCGAACAGGTACTAGGGTGAATGTAAATCAGTGAGAAATTCAGAATGGACCCAGATTCCTTTTCTTATATAGGAATATATATTTGGCATACACAATTTAAGCTGTGGGCTACAGCTGCCAGTCTTCAGTTAAATCTCTGCCCACCCCATCCATACATTTGTAGATTACATAGTTGTTCCCTTTCATTTTTTTTCTATAATATTTAAATGTATGTACAAAAAACATTGTAATTACCTAGTGCTAATTTTGAATTGATGTCAAATGTTCCGTTGTTTCTCTTTCCTGTTTTAACGTCGTTTAATGAACTGCACACACTGTTCTGACACCTTATAAAAAGTATGCTGCCTAAACCATATCGTCTCTCGCTCTCGATGTCGGCCAGGTGTAGTCGAGCATCACACGAGGTGCAAAACATCTGTTGGGCTAAGGCTTGAAGCTCGACTACCCGTCTACCTGTCTTCCAGTCATTATTAAGAGATGGGTCAATGGTACAGCTTGCACCAAGTTCAAGATCCGAGTCTGAGAAAACTGGATAAGTGTTAGCATGCACGTAGTTGTGATCTTCTATAATGGGTTCATCAACAGGATGACTTACTAATATATTTCTTCTGGACTCTTGAGCTTTGAATTGCTTAACAAATGACTTTTTCGATTGAAATTTTCCTGTTTTACTTCGCAACATTTTGCAGACGATAAGTAGAATGATTGCAAATTATGTTTGCATTGACAAGGTAAATTTCGCTGATTTCAAACGCTCGAGTGAATCAGCGTTATTCCACGATTTGAATACGAGTTGTCTCCCTGTGAACGCAAACCTTACCTTAAAAGGGCAAAGCTTACGAAGTACAAATTTGAGACCGCATCATGTCTAAGTGTCAAAATGTGTATATTTGGTTGCTAAGGACAGTTAACAATAAAATTAACATAAATTGCATTCCTAGCAGTTTTTTTACCTTCAGAACTAAAACAAGAACATAAAAGACTAAAGATTTGTGGTCAATTTTATCTTAAAAAGTGCATTTTTGTGCTTTCTGATGTGCCATAAGGTAGCACTCCACAGTTAGAAAATTAAATTAAAAATGAGCCCCAAAATGTTTTATCATCTCCTATTCCTGGATTTCTAATACATTAATCTAATTGTTTGTGTTGTACATGTGCATATGTATGTAATCAGTATCTTCCATAGATTCAATTTTCAAAAGTTAAAAGGATGAAAATTAATTCCTTTTATGTGTATCCATGGCAACATTCTGCATTTATTTACCATAAAATATTGTAAAAAGGGGGGTGAACATGTCATATATCCCCCCAAAATTTGGATCAAACTAGAATTTCAATGCCTATGAGTGATACCTTTTTAGAAACTGTTTTCTTAAATCTTCTTAATGATCAAATAAAAAGTGGGTGTCTTTCGCCTCATTTTTTCGTAAAATTCAATCACAAAGTTCGTGCGATAAAAAGTTGGAAAAAAACATTGCAATAATTGCCGGACCAATGTATGGTATGGACATGCAAATACGGACTATCATACAGAAAACAGCCTGTATTACATACATTACATAACCTTGATGTTCATATAAACCCAATACAAAGGCTATTTTAATACTCAGCTATCCAAAAATGAATTTTATTGCACACTAGCTCTCATATTTGAAAAATCCACAGGGGCCAAAATGCGAAACTACACACCTAACTGTGGAGTGCTACCTTAAGGTGAAATTTTTCCCCTTCTGCCTCAACATTTTTTATATTTTCTGTGTTCTTCTAGCTGTTACGATGAAAATGGTACCTCAGTTTTTAAAATTGGTTTAGTAATAAAGATTTTATGAAGGTTAGCAGTTGATGTTGAAACGCGACAAAAAGTGAATTAAAAATAAATGCTGGATCATAGTGAAAAACTTCAAGTCTGTCTCATTTTTGGGGTAAATTTCTAAAACTTTCCCCTTTTTTTTATTTGAAATTATATTATTACCTTATAAGAGGACAAATTGTACAAGTTTTAGGTGTTTGAAAGCACTTATAGGTAATTTTTGCTGTAAATAGCATACCTAACCTTGGTTTAGAAGCTCTCAAGCAGGGTATAAATTTCTAACAGTACTGGCATCATTAAATTAAATTAATGCCAAATTATGATATAGAATCCTGCTAAAAATGTTTATTTGACTTATTCGCATTCAAAAATATAAAGCGATACATTCTGAGATTATCATATAAAGCGCAATCTTTGGTTAAAAGGGCAAAGCTTACGGAGTACAAATTTGAGACCGCATCATGTCTAAGTGTCAAAATGTGTATATTTGGTTGCTAAGGACAGTTAACAATAAAATTAACATAAATTGCATTCCTAGCAGTTTTTTTACCTTCAGAACTAAAACAAGAACATAAAAGACTAAAGATTTGTGGTCAATTTTATCTTAAAAAGTGCATTTTTGTGCTTTCTGATGTGCCATAAGGTAGCACTCCACAGTTAGAAAATTAAATTAAAAATGAGCCCCAAAATGTTTTATCATCTCCTATTCCTGGATTTCTAATACATTAATCTAATTGTTTGTGTTGTACATGTGCATATGTATGTAATCAGTATCTTCCATAGATTCAATTTTCAAAAGTTAAAAGGATGAAAATTAATTCCTTTTATGTGTATCCATGGCAACATTCTGCATTTATTTACCATAAAATATTGTAAAAAGGGGGGTGAACATGTCATATATCCCCCCAAAATCTGGATCAAACTAGAATTTCAATGCCTATGAGTGATACCTTTTTAGAAACTGTTTTCTTAAATCTTCTTAATGATCAAATAAAAAGTGGGTGTCTTTCGCCTCATTTTTTCGTAAAATTCAATCACAAAGTTCGTGCGATAAAAAGTTGGAAAAAAACATTGCAATAATTGCCGGACCAATGTATGGTATGGACATGCAAATACGGACTATCATACAGAAAACAGCCTGTATTACATACATTACATAACCTTGATGTTCATATAAACCCAATACAAAGGCTATTTTAATACTCAGCTATCCAAAAATGAATTTTATTGCACACTAGCTCTCATATTTGAAAAATCCACAGGGGCCAAAATGCGAAACTACACACCTAACTGTGGAGTGCTACCTTATTTTTATGTTTCGAGCGAAATTATCGGCCTTACAGAATGCTTACCCCAGAAATTCTTTACCCTCCCGCTGTAGTACTATTCAATAGCTATTGTGTAGAGCAGAGTCTACAATCCCTAGACATACAGAACTGCCCAGGCAATAGGTTGGAAATTGCCCAATGCATATTTTATCAAATTTGACTTTTTTCCCGTATTACGGACGAAATTTTCGGCCTTTAAGAATGCTTACCCCAGAAATTCTTTATCCTCACGTTGAAGTACTATCCAATAGCTATTAATTAGGACAGCGTCTATAATCCCTAGCCATAAAGAACAACCGAGACAATTGGTCGGAAAGTGGGTGTCCCCAACGCGTATTTTATCGAATTTGGCTTTATTTCTATGTTTCGAGCGAAATTTTCGGCCTTACAGAATACTTACCCCAGAAATTCTTTACCCTCCTGCTGTAGTACTATCCAATAGCTATTAATTAGGGCAGCGTGTATAATCTCTAGCCATAAAGAACAACCGGGACAATGGGTCGGAAAGTGGGTGTCCCCAACGCGTATTTGATCGAATTTGGCTTTATTTCTATGTTTCGAGCGAAATTTTCGGCCTTACAGAATGCTTACCCCAGAAATTCTTTACCCTCCCGCTGTAGTACTATTCAATAGCTATTATGTAGGGCAGAGTCTATAATCCCTAGCCATACAGAACTGCCAAGGCAATATGTTGGAAAGTGCCCAATACGTATTTTATCGAATTTGACTTTTTTTCCGTGTTACGGACGAAATTTTCGGCTTTTCAGAATGCTTACCCCAGAAATTCTTTATCCTCACGTTGTAGTACTATCCAATAGCTATTAGTTAGGGCAGCGTCTATAATCCCTAGCCATAAAGAACAACCGAGACAATGGGTCGGAAAGTGGGTTTCCCCAACGCGTATTTTATCGAATTTGGCTTTATTTTTATGTTTCGAGCGAAATTATCGGCCTTACAGAATGCTTACCCCAGAAATTCTTTACCCTCCCGCTGTAGTACTATTCAATAGCTATTGTGTAGAGCAGAGTCTATAATCCCTAGACATACAGAACTGCCGAGGCAATAGGTTGGAAAGTGCCCAATGCGTATTTTATCAAATTTGACTTTTTTTCCGTGTTACGGACGAAATTTGTGGCCTTTCAGAATGCTTACCCCAGAACTTCTTTATCCTTACGTTGTAGTACTATCCAATACCTATTAATTAGGGCAGCGTCTATAATCCCTAGCCATAAAAAACAACCGAGACAATGGGTCGGAAAGTGGGTGTCCCCAACGCGTATTTTATCGAATTTGGCTTAATTTTATGTTTCGAGCGAAATTTTTGGCCTTACAGAATGCTTACCTCAGAAATTCTTTACCCTCCCGCTGTAGTACTATTCAATAACTATTGTTTAGAGCAGAGTCTATAATCCCTTGCCATACAGAACTGCCGAGGCAATAGGTTGGAAGGTGGGTGACCCAGTTTCAAATGGAAGTTTTGAAGTCGGTATGCCATGAAAAAAAATATTTTACATCAAAATTCTATATTTTTAGTCGTTAATATGAGTTTTGAAAATTGCAACCGTGGATTAAGCATGCGTAAATACAAATCACACCCTGGACTTAACAGATAATACTTTATTTGAACCGTCATAATGATTTTTTTTCATTTAAAATGCTAATTACAAAACCGTAACTATGAGTTATAAATCTGCAAACTATAATTAAAATTTTGTTAATCGGATATACAAATCTTTTATTTTCTATATAAATCTTGTTTTCGAACAAAAAAGTCAAAAGCTATGATTTTAAAGAAAAATAAAATTGTCGCTCAAGTAGTTTTCCAAACGCAATTGCAGGATGACGAATTGCAGGATAGCTTTTTATAAAGAGAATTGCAGGATGAGAATTGCTAGTTCAAACTGTTAAGACTTTTGTATGCGGAAGTGAAAATTTCCGCATTTCCCAAGGGAACAGGCTAGTTATTTTTTCTGGAAATAAAGCCAACAAGAAAAGTGCACATGACTGAGTCTGTCTTCGCATACAAGTTTAACTTGTACAAAACAAATATACTATTCTACAAAAAAACATTGCCAATTGACTTTCTGAAATTAAATGTGTCACAAAGTTGACGAAGGAAAATGTGACTCTTTGTACTGAATTACATGCATGTGTCACTGCTGAAGGTGAATCAGTTTGTAGATACGACACCCCTCCCCAATTCCAGACCTTCACTGAGGTGAATCAGTTTGAAGATACAACACCCCTCCCCCAATTCCAGACCCTCACTGGGGTGACAAAGGAAAAGATCCTCCTGTTGGGGAAATGGTAGCATTCAGTCAATATTCATTGGCAAATTTATGTGAATCAATTTGTTCCATTTGACTATTTTTTTTATAGACACTGGCATTCATGATTAAACAACGAAATTTGGTCAAAATCATTTTAAGACAACTCGGACCAGATTTTAAGACAATTAAATAAAAAAAATGTTCGGACGTTTTTATACTAAAAATCTATATATACCGTGAAAAATTATTTATTATTTATTTGGCGATCAAACGGGAGGCCGCGTCTTGCATCCTCTACGCCCCCTTTTTTCCCTTAGAATCAACCACTGAGAAGCGTTCTTAAATGGGCCCAATTAGTGGTTCACATTGTTCCGAGGTGTCTTTGAAATTGTTTAGAATCGACCTTAAATGGGCCCAATCAGTGTTTCAAACTGGTCAGATCTTTCAATCTAATCCGAGTTTCTTTAAAACTGGTCCGAGTTTTCCTGGTCCGACTTGTCCCAATCCCGTCATTCAGTGTCTCGTTTTGGTTTTGACAAAGCTTCCTGTTCTACAAACAATTCTTTTTAACCAAGAAGACGTCATTTCAATGACTTTAAAGGGTAAGTTTTAAATATTTCTGTTAAATTTGACTAACGTAAAGAAATGACATAGGCTCTACTCATTTTATCTCATTTTAAAAATATTATTTACATTTTGAACACAGCAAAAGGTCGATGGACACATTTCCGGGTTTCCATATCTCTTCTTTGCATTTGGACGAAACTTTCTAAATGATGACTGAGAAGAAATTTTCAATTGAACATTTAACTGAGTATTTTTATTTTCTTCAAGGTTAAAGTATTTATGAAACCAAATTTGAAAGTTAAAAGACAGTAAAACTTGGTGCGTTGCATTTGAACTGTTGAAGAGTTTTAGCCACCAGGCGGCGCTGATGTTTGTCACTTTTTTGTGACAAGTATATTTTAAAAAAAAAAGCTTGTCGTGAACCTTTCATTTAGACTTTTATAAATGCATTTAGAATCAAAATTGTGCATACAATATAAACAGGTCAGTACTTGCCATTAATTGGTGGATTGTAACTCAATTCAGGTGTGTAATTTTTGATTTTATAAAAATGGATAATTACCACGTGAATCACTGTTTACATTTACTCGGAAGAAATTGTTCCTGTTCCGAGTATTCTTTATTTTGATTGGTTAATTTGTTACCTGGATACAGGACGCTCTTATATATTTCTTTGTTTCGGGATTCGCGGTACATTTGAAAATTTTCATTGAAATTATTCAGGTCAGGAATAACCACCAATTGGTGGATTATACCTCAATTGACCTATAATCCACCAATTGAGGTATAATGGTATAGACCAATTGGTGTATAATTGTTTGTTTTTCAAAACAAATTATTCTAATAAAATGGAGCATTGTTTTCTTAAAACCATATTATGGTATGAAAACTTGTCAAACATTCCTAGTTTAGTATAGTGACATAACATATTGCATTTATTCAAAAATTGTATTTCCAGTTTCTTCTATTGTTATCTTGTCAATTCTTGATTGGCAAATTTACCTGTAATCACCTTTCAATGGACATCATTACTGTATGCAGGCATGTGATCATGAGTACAACTCAAACAGGTGAATGGAGCTCTTTGTTAATACTTGACTTTCATGATAAAGAGTCAATCATGGTCAATAGTACAAATGTTTCAACAAAAGAAATTGTTGTACTCATGCATTCTCAAGAGATGCAGCAGGCTTTGACTAAACTAAAACTTTTGGAGGACCCAATAAGGGTCATAAAATAGGTTGCAAGTTGCAAAATCATGCTCCTTTCTCACACTAGCATTTTATTACCAAAAAATGCATTATACATCAATTGGTCTATACCAATATACCTCAATTGGTGGATTATACGTCAATTGAGGTATAATCCACCAATTGGTGGTTATTCCTGACCTGTTATTTACCCACCCACCCGCCCCATACAACTGTGTTAGTTATTAATTTTATTGTATTTTATGCGCTTATATATAAGATGTGCTTATGTATACTGTGGCTAGCTCATGTGTTTATTCGACTGTTTGGACTAATATATTGAACATTTCTAATGGCTAGACGTTATATTTAACATTAACTTTACTTGTTATATGTGACTGTCAGTGGTATAGTCGAGTGTTTGTCCTGTGCTGTGAAATATATTTATTTGCCTTGTGTATATATATATTGTGAGAAGCCTGGTAATTATACTTCTCTTCTACTATGTAAATTATGACCCCCTTCAACACGTTGAAGTTTACGTCACTTGTACTGCGCATTGCTTTGTGAAGACATATATACAGTGAAATATACAAATTTGTGATAATAAACAAAACAAACATTTTTTTACATAGTGGTAGTGCATATTTTTAATTTATTATTTTTAAAATATTAAGATAAAACTATTTAATACACATGATGAATTTATGGGCTGTAGGTGTAGTTTGAGACGGCTACTTTGAACGACTCTATAGAGTCGCTCATAACAATACTCAGGGGAAGGCTGTTCCAGATTTTAATTGTGCGTGGGAAAAATGATTGTTGTCTTATTTGTGTTCTGCAGGATGGAATTTGGTATGAGAGTGTGTGCATGTTCCTGGACTGTCTGAGCGGTTGAATTAATTTGTCTGTTTTTGTGATTGCAATGAGATGATATGTAATTTTATAGAACATGACCAGGCGTGCATCTGTTCTTCTGTTGCAAGGTCTCTCCATTTCAAATGATTTAGCATGTCACTAACTCTTGAGGTGTTTCTGTGTCGGTAAGTGACATATCTAGCAGCCCTTCTTTGTACCTTTTCTATTTTGTTAATATCCTCAGTAAAGTAAGGGTCCCAAACTGAACAGTCAAGGGTCTAACTTAAATAAGTTATTAGAGAAAAATAACAGACATGTTGTTATTAATAATACTTTTAGATATTTGGATGATATTTTGGCTCTCAATAATGACGACTTCAGTATGAATATTATTGAAATTTATTCTGCTGAACTTACTTTAAATAAAGCTTATAAATACTAATAATGACCACTGCCCTTTCCTCGATCTTGATATCTATATCACTAACAGAAAGCTGAATACTAAAATTTATGATAAAAGGGATGATTTTTCATTTCCTATCGTTAATTATCCGTTTTTAGATGGTGAAGTTCCCTTGTCACCATCTTACGGTGTTTATATATCTCAACTTGTACGTTTCGCTCGTGTTTGTAACAATGTTTTAGATTTTAACGAGAGAAATTTATGTATTACTGAAAAAATTACAGACAATGATTTCGATTTAATTACTAAAGTGTTGGGAGTAATTTCAGGATAAAAACAATATCTATACATTGTATATATTTATCAGATATTTTATAAATGATATTAGATATCTTATAAATTATATAAGATAGCTTATACACTATATCAATATATATATAAGATATCTTATAAACTATAGACGATATCTTATAAACTATATACGATATCTTATAAACTATATAAGATATCTTATAAACTATATAAACTATATAAGATATCTTATAAACTATATAAGATATCTTATAAACTATATAAGATATCTTATAAACTATATATAAGATATGTTATAAACTATATGATATATCTTATAAACTATATAAGATATCGTATATATATAATATGTAAGAGTCCAGGCCGCGACAATAACGCTTGTCCGATTGTCCGGTACCAGAGGGAAAAAAGGTCGGACAAGTAAAAGTGGGGACAAGTACAATTATTCTGCAGAAAACAAATTTCATCCAACTTTGATGAACAAAGTATAATTATAAACAAAAAACAAAAATTAATTTGACATGTTTCTGTATTCAGTTTATTCAAATGCAAAACCTTTTTCTTCAACATGTTTACTTGCAATCCATAATTTTTAACTGTTTTTTTGTCAGGCACTTTTTAACAGGTAAAAGGTTTTAATAATATAAAAGGTGACCTATAGTTGTTAATTTCTGTGTCATTTGGTCTCTTGCAGAGAGTTGTCTCATTGCCATTGGCAATCCACGGATGATTCCAGGTGTTTTCAAATGGGTCCCTTGAATATCAAATTGGTAGTTTTTATCCGAATTGGGATTTTTTTATGCTGATACAATCTTAGACGAAATAATATCATTTTCCTGTAAAAACGGAAAATGTATATTTAGTTTCACCTGTACACATGGTACATGTGTACACTGATTGAAGAAGTTATTGGATTGAGACCAGGGAAGTTGTAATACATGAGTATCATTGCACATTATGCACTACATGCACTATCATCTAAACTTAAACGAGGCCTATTACAAAATCATATATACCAGCTAACATAAACCTAATGGATAGCCGTTTAGCTATTTATTCGAATTTCAAATTATCTCATAATATATAAGATATCTTATATAATATATGAGATTTATATAAGATATCTTATATAATATATAAGAGATCTCATTTAATATATGAGATATCTTATATAATTCATTTTTAAAAGCTATCTTATATATTAAATAAGATATCTTATATATTTAATAAAGTTTTAAAACTTTATAAGATATCTTATAAAGTATATATGAAATATATTATAAATATTTTTCATATAAGATATCTTATATAGTTAACTGGATACTAGTTTCATATTTAGAAAATTATAAGATATCTTATAAATTATATGAAATATCTTATAAAGTTGATGATATATCTTGAGGTTAGATTATATAGCAAAACGGCTGCCATATTAACCACTGAAAAAAATCTTCCATTGGGTATTTTTTTAAACAGATCATCTGTATAAACTTACCTTGATTTCAAATGGATTTCAGATTGAACTGGCCAATTGTCGAATTAAGAAAATCAATTACAAAAGTTTATTACTTTAATTGATAAGATATTTACAGCAATTGAACCAGTGAACTTTAAAATTATTTGGATCATTTTTATATCTTTTTGAAACAGTTTCATAATGATGACATCATATTTCAGGGAGGGGGCTGATTTCACGAATGGTCTATCATCAACATTATTTTCAACAAAAACATAACGGGCGATCTGCTTTTACGATATTTGCGCCCATTAAAATTTATTCATCAATGTTATAAAAAAATTTGAATTTGCTCTTTGTCGAACTGTATATAATGTCATTCCAAAAACATTTCTGCCTCGAAAAACACAAAAACTGGCACAGAAACACTTCTATATGTACTGGAGTCTGGATGTGTAAACATTTTATCAGGATCTGAACATCATTATATTGAGTATGCTAAAAATAAGTGATATTAAAGCTTGGACGGTAAATAGCTTAACATATTTTGTATAGTTTCATCACTCGATGCATAAAATTGAGAATGGAAATTGGGAATGTGTCAAAGAGACAACAACCCGACTATAGAACAGACAACAGCAGAGTCTGTCATAGGTATTTTTATCGTTCGGCTGCTGTCCTGTGCAATATCTCTGATTATATAAATCCTCTGGATCATAGTGGGTGCAATATTACCTATTAACATGATTAAGTTAGAAATAGGACGATGATGTATGAGTGCCAATTGAGATATCTTTCCATTCAATACACAATCTAGTAAAGTAAGCAATCATAGGTTCGTTGCTGAAAAGTTAGCTATAAATAGTAAGGGGACTTACTGAAAAAAGTGATTTTTAAATCACTTATTTGAGTAGCAAATTCGAGGTTTTGTCACAAATTGGGTTTAAATAATAGTTTTTAATAAGTAAAATTAAAAAATATGAACTTTTTGCTTCTTTTAAGTAGCAAGGTTTATGCCTTTGATGGTATAATTTAGCTGAAAATTATATTTTTGTTGAAAAAATGCTATAATAATGGCTTTACATAATGAACTGATACTTTCTTAAAAGATTTTTCACAGCAGTGGGAGTATTTTTCCTGTGAAGTTCAATGTTTCATCTTTCAGATTATGTAATAAAATTCTACTGTTCGTGATAAAAATTTCTCTGTTTGGGGGTGTTGAAGTTAGTTCGGGTTATTAAATGAATGATACTTAAAGAAGTGATTTTTGGGAAGGAAATTGAGGTCTGATACTTAAACAAGTGATTTGTCATTATCCTAGATTCAGTACAAGGTCATCACCTGAAATGACCTGGTCATCCTAGACAACACAGATGTTGGTTCTGATAAGTTTAGAAACATAAGGCCAAATAAAATAATATGTGTGTTTCCTGTTTCCTCTTTGAAAAAAATAGGGTAGGTAGGTATTTTACCATTTTTTTTTTACATTGAGTCCATGGGAGAGAAATCCTGACTTTAACAGTGCTTATTGAAAAATGACCAAAAAAAATATAGGGTAGGTAGGGAAACAGGAAACACACATGCTTTTTTATTTGGCCTAATTAGTCCCTGGATCATTAGTATTCTATATTTAAAGCTACAATAAAATTAAATCACTTCTTCTAGTGATTAATTTGTACTACTTAAATAGGTGATTATTAAAGAAAGACAACTCTAACTTCCAACCTTTATGGAAATAATGTTACTTGAATCAGTGATTTAGAAAATCACTTGTTTAAGTAAGTCCCCTGACTGATAAAGTGACCAAAAATTATTTGTGTAAAATAACATAAAAAAAACCAGCCTTATTTTATATACAAAAATAGAAATTTTTATATCCAATGCATAAAAGAAATATAGTAGGTTTAGGTGTAAAGGTGCAATTTTCACAAAACATATCAAATTTCCCACGTTGTCGAACATAAACATGGATAACATCATTAATGATTTTATTAAGATTGACAAATGTTTGAGTCCGAGTCCGTTAAAAATTAAAAAAAAATCTAATATCTCCATTTAAAAAAAAAACTTAGCAAAGACGAAAACCATATGAAACAACAGTTGTTTTCCACTGCTGTCAGAGCAAAGGGAACAGTTTGAAAGTGCTAAATACTGAAATATGTCAAAAATCAATACTTTTTTGTAAACACTGTCAATATGTAAATACTTTATAATGGAAACCCGAACTTCTGAGGGATGTTTATATACAAAAATAAAGAGATGGGGTATGATTGCCAAATGGGACAACTTTCCACTTAAGCACACATAAAGTGGATGTAAGTAATGATAGGCAACTGTAACGCCTTCAACAATGAGAAAACCCCATACCGTATAGTGGGCTATTAATGGCCAAGATTGATGATTATACGCTATTGCCTCTTAAAGACAAATATATAAACACATTTTGTCCTCGATTTAAATTACTTTTTAAACATAAAAGTAGGTGCAATATATATTTTTAAACTCAAAAAGTTTAGTGACCCCATCAGATACTTGACAAACTCTTAGTCTTCGTCTTTTGTATGAACACAAAATTCATGGATCACACATTTCTCCTTAACTATCTATACGAAAGTTTCTGCACGCATGAATATTAGCATCGGCTGTAATCGACGGCTAACTTTACACTTGTATGTTTGTCTGATGTGTAATTGTGTTTTTCACTGTTGTTTCATTGCTGTCTGGTGGACAAATACATGAATTCTGCATGTCATCATCAAACACGTGCATAGCTATATATCTGGTAAATCAAACACTTTTTCTTTGCATAGAAAGAACTCTTCATTAATCTGAGCATGGAACGAATACTTTATATCACGAACTATAAATGTGGATACAAAAAATGAAAAACTAAGCCAAATTGTTAATCCCACATTGCACGACAAAATGTGTTGTATTTAAGTAAGTAGCACGTGTTCTTGGTTGATTGTAAACACGTAGTAGTCCATAATGCATTGTTGCTCATTTAGTGGATTGGTAAAAAAAACAGGTAACAATTAAAAACCAATTGTTCAGAGAACCATTGATGGTCTTTCCACCAGTTAGGATCTTTTAAAATTTGGTTTTGAATTTCAATTGTACCGTCAAATGACAGCTTATTCAACGCTGATTCCAAAAATGTATGATTTCTATGGAAAAAGGTAAAGATAAGGGAGATAATTATTTACTTCCGGTTCAAACGATGTTATTTCCGGTATAGTTTGATAGTTTAAATGACACTGATTCCAAAAATATATGGTTCTAATTACTTCTACATTTATTTAGAAAAAAAAATTGCTACTTCCGGTAAACAAAATGTCACTTCCGGTTGGCTTTTACAGGGCCACATTGCTTGTAACTTATTGCAAAAAGTCCCATGTCTTTATCATGTATACATATGAGGTAAAAGCAAAGGTCAAAATCTAGAACGTTAATTTTGCCTATGACCTTGAGCTCAATTTCAAGGTCAACAACCGAGGACCTCAAATCAAAAGACCCTAAGCCTCTACTGTATATTGTTAATGAGTAATATTACCATACAACTAATGTAAGACATAAAAGGGGGAAAACTGGCATCAAATGTTTACGTACCCTTTTAACTAAAATTGACGTGTTACGACATGTCGCAACTCACAATTGTGTGAAAATATTTTGTCGATATCTTATAGGATTGCTGAAAATAAGAGATAACAAGCCAAACTCAAAATTTTGAACATGACCTTGACCTTTGACCTTGACCTCATTTTATTTTTTTGGGACCAAGGACCTCATATAAAAAGACCCTAGGCCTCTATCACTTATGGTTTTCCAGATTTAAATACATTTCAAAATTTCAAATACAAAAGGGGAAATAACTCTCATATGGAATCTCTATACGGCTTCGGTCAAAATAAAACAGAACATCCTGAGGATATAACGAGCAATTTGGTAAAAAAAAAATTGTCGGTTTCTTTTACGGTTGCGAAGCCTTAGAGATAACAAGAAAAACAGTGTTCGGGGAGATAACTCTCATATGGGGAAGTATTAGGTTAAGCAGAGTTGGTTTTAAAAGCGTATAAACTGTTCGATATCATATTCCAAAAATCTAAGCGACATCTTGCGAAACAAAAAAACAGCGAAGGAAAAAAATTCGGCAGAAGAAAAAAAAAATAGAAAAATAATAATAATCAGAAGAAATCCAATAGGTCTTTCCACGGAAAAGTGGAAAGACCTAATAAATTGCGTCACACGTAAATAAACAATTACACGTGCGAGAACATAAGTATGCTAATTCATGCATTTCCATATAAGGTAGTGTTGCTGACCTGAGTAATGATAACATCAAAATTTCTTTTTGACTTTTTAGCTCACCTGTCCCGAAGGGACAAGTGAGCTTATGCCATCACTTGGCGTCCGTCGTCGTCCGTCGTCTGTCGTCGTCTGTCGTCGTAAACTATTTCAAGAATCTTCTCCTCTGAAACTACTGGGCCAAATACTTTCAAACTTTAACTAAATGTTCCTTAGGGTATCTAATTTATAAATTGTATCCGAAGTTTTGATCTATCAACAAACATGGTCGCCATTGCTAAAAATAGAACATAGGGGTCAAATGCAGTTTTTGGCTTATAACTCAAAAACCAAAGCATTTAGAGCAAATCTGACAAGGGGGTTTATATTGTTTATCAGGTCAAGATCTATCTGCCCTGAAATTTTCAGATGAATCAGACAACCTGTTGTTTGGTTGCTGCCCCTGAATTGGTAATTTTTAGGAAATTTTGCTGTTTTTGGTTATTATCTTGAATATTATTATAGATAGAGATAAACTGTTAACAGGAATAATGTTCAGCAAAGTAAGATTTACAAATAAGTCAGCATGACGGAAATGGTCAGTTGACCCCTTTAGGAGTTATTGCCCTTTATAGTCAATTTTTAACCATTTTTCGTAAATCTTAGTAATCTTTTACCAAAATCTTCTCCTCTGAAACTACTGGGCCAAATACTTCAAAAACTTTAACTGAATGTTCCTTAGGGTATCTAATTTATAAATTGTACCCGAAGTTTTGATCTATCAACAATCATGGTCGCCATTGCTAAAAATAGAACATAGGGGTCAAATGCAGTTTTTGGCTTATAACTCAAAAACCAAAGCATTTAGAGCAAATCTGACATGGGGTAATATTGTTTATCAGGTGAAGATCTATCTGCCCTGAAATTTTCAGATGAATCAGACAACCTGTTGTTGGGTTACTGCCCCTGAATTGGTAATTTTAAAATTTTTTTGCTGTTTTTGTTTATTATCTTGATTATAATTATAGATAGAAATAAACTGTAAACAGCAATAATGTTCAGCAAAGTAAGATATTCAATTAAGTCAATTTGACCAAAATTGTCAATTGTCCCCTTAAGGAGTTATTGCCCTTTAAAGACTTTTTTCACAATTTGTTCATCATGTTGACTTACTTTAAAAAATCTTCTCCTTTGAAACTGCTGTATCAATTTCAGCCAAATTTAGGCTAAATGAGTTTCAGAGTATCTAGTATAAATTTTATATTTTATTTCCTTGTATGTCAAGAAACATAGCTCCTATGGCTAAAATAGAACATGGAAGAAAATGATTATTTTTTTTGGCTTTTGAAGAAAATAGGACGATCCAAAAAACGTTTAAATAAATTGAAAAGCCAAAATAATCATTGATGTGAGAGTTAACCAAAAGAATTAAGGTGAGCGATTCAGGCTCTTGAGAGCCTCTTGTTTTTAAAGTCATGTGTGTTATGAAGGTAGACATGGTAGATGTCACAGTTGTTATGTGATAATTCATTTTTGCTGTGTGTGTTAATGTTTATTTTTTTTACATGATCCTGTTTGTGTTTCAGATTTGCAAATATCATTTTCATTATTAATTAAAAATGTACTTTCAATAAATTTTAGGGAGGAAACTTGATGGTTCGTGGCATTCCCTCTTAAATAGAAAATAATCTATTATAAATATTCAATCAGAATCCAAATTCAGAGCTGTCTTAAGCTTAAATGTTGTGTCCATACTTGTTCAGGGTTCGACCTACATTGTATGCAGGAAAAACCAGTTTGCTGTCACTTGACAGCCTCTTGTTCTTATTGTTGAAGGCCGTACCGATGCCTATAATTGCTTACATCCACTTCATTTGAACTTAAGTGGATAGTTGTCTCATTGGTAATCATATCTCCTTATTTTAATAATTATACAATGATTTCATTTTCTTTTACAGGATATAATGGCAAGTTGGGATAAGGTAAGTTTTTCTTCTTAAAAGTCATTGTCATGTGACCTATGTCATGTGTCCCATGTTGTCTATAAACTGTACATAAAGATACAGGTGTGTAGTATTCTCAGAGTCAGTCAGTGTCATGTGACCTATAAAAAAACCTATAAAATGTATGTCATGTGATCTATGTTGTCTACAAACTGTACATAAAGATACAGGTGTGCAGTATTCTCAGAGTCAGTCAGTGTCATGTGACTTATGTTGTCTATAAAATGTACATAAAGATACGATACAGGCGTGCAGTATTCTCAGAGTCAGTCAGTGTCATGTGACCTATGTCATGTGACTTAAGTTGTCTATAAAATGTACATTCAGATACAGGTGTGTAATATTCTCAGAGTCAGTCAGTGTCATGTGACTTATGTCATGTGACCTATGTTGAAACTGTAAAAATGTAGCTTGTTAAATTCAATTATTACATTTATAAAACATTTGTATGTTCTAGAGGAAAATGTAAAAGATTTGTTTTGCTTACAGAAACTTCTTACAGCTGCAGAAAATGGGAATATAAAAGAGGTAGAATTATGTGTAAAGAACGGAGCTAACTTGGAATGTAAAGGAATTGTAAGTAAAGTAAAATGTTTCACTGTACATGTTAGTTATTGCAAATACTCTTGTCTTCAAAATATTAAGAAACATAGTATTATGCTACACTGTATATTGTGATTTAACTTTATTACACTGATGAATACCACTCCAGTTTGTATGTCAAAGAGTTGCTGTCTGATACTTCGTAACTGGAAATATTGTGATTTACTTTATTACACGTAACATAGTATTCTACACAAAAAACATTACTTTGGTTAAAAAAAAAATCTTGCATGACCAGGACTTGAGACTACCACCTGATCATACAACTTTCATTGACCACTCCTGTTCTAAACATGCCATGTGACACCTGATTCTACAATATTCATTAACCACTTCTGTACTGAACATAACATGTGACACTTGATCATACAACCTGCATTTACCACTCTTGTACTGAACATGACATGTGCCACCTGATTATACAACATTCATTTACCACTCCTGTACTAAACATGACATGTGACACCTGATCATACAACATTCATTAACCACTTATGTACTGAACATAACATGTGACACTTGATCATACAACCTGCATTTACCACTCTTGTACTGAACATGACATGTGCCACCTGATTATACAACATTCATTTACCACTCCTGTACTGAACAAGACATGTAACACCTGATCATACAACCTGCATTTACCACTCCTGTTCTGAACATGACATGTAACACCTGATTATACAGCATTCATTTACCACTCCAGTACTAAACATGACATGTGACACCTGATTATACAACATACATTCACCACTTCTGTACTCAACATGACATGTGACACCTGATCATACAACCTGCATTTACCACTCCTGTTTTCGGAACATGACATGTAACACCTGATCATACAACATACATTTACCACTCCTGTACTGAACATGACATGTTACACCTGATTATACAGCATTCGTTTACCACTCCAGTACTAAACATGACATGTGACACCTGATCATACAACATTCATTTACCACTCTAGTACTGAACATGACATGTGACACCTGATCATACTACTTTCATTTACCACTCTTGTACTGAACATGACGTATGACACCTGATCATACAACATGCATTTACCACTCTTGTACTGAACATGACATGTGCCACCTGATCATACAACATTCATTTACCACTCCTGTACTGAACATGACATGTAACACCACATCATACAACATTCATTTACCACTCCTGTACTGAACATGACATGTGTCACCTGATCATACAACATGCATTTACTACTCCTGTACTGAACATGACATGTGACACTTGATCATACAACATGTGACATAGCAATGACACTCTTATGCTCAACACCAACATGTGACATAGCAATGACACTCTTATAGTCAACACCAACATGTGACATAGCAATGACACTCTTTACCTTAACACCAACATGTGACATACCAATGACACTCTACCTCAACACCCAACATTTGACATATCAATGACACTATTTACCTCAACACCACCATGTGACATAGCAATGACACTCTTATAGTCAACACCAACATGTGACATAGCAATGACACTCTGATAGTAAACACCAACATGTGACATAGCAATGACACTCATATGCTCAACACCAACATGTGACATAGCAATGACACTATTTACCTCAACACCAACATGTGACATAGCAATGACACTCTTATAGTCAACACCAACATGTGACATAGCAATGACACTATTATAGTCAGCACCAACATGTGACATAACAATGACACTCTTATAGTCAACACCATCATGTGACATAGCAATGACACACTTTACTTCAACACCAACATGTGACATAGCAATGACACTCATATGCTCAACACCAACATGTGACATAGCAATGACACTCATATGCTCAACACCAACATGTGACATAGCAATGACACTCTTATAGTCAACACCAACATGTGACATATCAATGACACTCTTATAGTCAGCACCAACATGTGACATAGCAATGACACTCTTATAGTCAACACTAACATGTGACATAGCAGTGACACTCTTATACTCAACACCAGCATGTGACGTAGCAGTGACACTCTTATACTCAATACCAACATGTCACTTAGCAATGACACTCTTATACTCAATACCAACATGTCACTTAGCAATGACACTCTTAAAGTCAACACCAACTTGTTACATAGCAATGACATTCTTATACTTAACACCAACATGTGACACAGCAATGAAACTCTTATACTCAACACCAACATATGACATAGCAGTGACACTCTTATACTCAACACCAGCATGTGACGTAGCAGTGTCACTCTTATACTCAATACCAACATGTCACTTAGCAATGACACTCTTATAGTCAACACTAACATGTGACATAACAATGACACTCATATGCTCAACACCAATATGTGACATAGCAACGACACTATTATAGTCAACACCAACGTGTCACTTAGCAATGACACTCTTACAGTCAACACCAACATTTGACATAGCAATGACACACTTATACCCATCAGCAACATGTGACGTACAGTGACACTCTTATACTCAACACCAGCATGTGACGTAGCAGTACCACTCTTTACCTCAACATCAACTTTTCACTTAGCCATGACATTCTTATACTCAACACCAGCATGTTACATATCAATGACACTCTTATACTCAATACCAACATGTCACTTAGCAATGACACTCTTAAACTCAACACCAACATGTGACATATCAATGACATTCTTATACTCAACACCAACATGTGACATAGCAATGACACTCTTATAGTCAACACCAACATGTGACATAGCAATGACACTTTTATTGTCAACACCAACATGTGACATAGCAATGACACTCTTATAGTCAACACCAACATGTGACATATCAATGACACTCTTATAGTCAACACCAACATGTGACATAGCAATGACACTCATATGCTCAACACCAACATGTGACATAGCAATGACACTCTTATAGTCAACACCAACATGTCACTTAGCAACGACACTCTTATAGTCAACACTAACATGTGACATAGCAATGATACTCATATGCTCAACACCAACATGTGACATAGCAATTACACTCTTATAGTCAACACCAACATGTCACTTAGCAACGACACTCTTATACTCAACACTAACATGTGACATAGCAATGATACTCATATGCTCAACACCAACATGTGACATAGCAATGACACTCTTATAGTCAACACCAACATGTGACATAGCAATGACACTATTATAGTCAACACCAACATGTGACATAGCAATGACACTCTTTACTACAACATCATATGTGACATAGCAATGACACTCTTATAGTCAACACTAACATGTGACATAGCAATGACACTCTTTACCTCAACACCAACATGTGACATAGCATGACACTCTGATAGTCAACACCAACATGTGACATAGCAATGACACTCTTATAGTCAACACCAACATGTGACATAGCAATGACACTCTTATAGTCAGCACCAACATGTGACATAGCAATGACACACTTATACTTAACACCAACATGTGACATAGCAATGACACTCTTTACCTCAAAACCAACATGTGACATAGCAGTACCACTCTTTACCTCAACATCAACATTTCACTTAGCAATGACACTCTTAAACTCAACACCAACATATGACATAACAAGGACACTCTTATACTCAACACCAGCATGTGACATATCACTGACACCCTTTACCTCAACACCCACATAAGACATAGCAATGACACTCTTATACTCAACACCAACATGTGACATAACAATGACACTCTTATACTCAACACCAGCATGTGACGTAGCAGTGACACTCTTATACTCAACACACATATGTATGTGACGTAGCAGTGACACTCTTATACTCAACACCGACATGTGACATAGCAAGGACATTCTTATAGTGAACACCAGCATGTGGGGTAGCAGTTCCACTCTTATACTCAACACCAGCATGTGACATATCAGTGACACTCTTATATTCAACACCAACTTGTGACATAGCAATGACATTCTTATACTCAACACCAGGATGTGGCGTAGCAGTTCCACTCTCATACTCAACACCAGCATGTGACATATCAGTGACACTCTTATATTCAACACCAACTTGTGACATAGCAAGACATTCTTATACTCAACACCAACATGTGACATAGCAATGACACTCTTATAGTCAACACCAACATGTGACATAGCAATGACACTCTTTACCTCAACACCAACATGTGACATAGCAATGACACTCTTTACCTCAACACCAACATGTGACATAACAATGACACTCTTTACCTCAACACCAGCATGTGACATATCACTGACACCCTTTACCTCAACACCAACATGTGACATAACAATGACACTCTTTACTTCAACACCAGCATGTGACATATCACTGACACCCTTTACCTCAACACCAACATGTGACATAGCAATGACACTCTTATACTCAACACCAGCATGTGAATTAGCAGTGACACTCTTATACTCAACACACATATGTATGTCACGTAGCAGTGACACTCTTATACCTAACACCAACATGTGACATAGCAAGGACATTATTACACTCATCACAAACAAGTGACATATCACACTTATAGGCAATGCAAACTTGAAAAATACAAACACGGCTTATTGCAGTTCTTCACTTAAACTCACCACAAACATACACCATTGCTATATTACCCCTACACTCACCACAAACATACACCATTGCTATATTACCCTTATACTCACCTCAAACATACACCATTGCTATATTACCCTTATACTCACCACAAACATACACCATTGCTATATTACCCTTATACTCACCACAAACATACACCATTGCTGTATTACCCTTATACTCACCACAAACATACACCATTGCTATATTACCCTTATACTCACAACAAACATACACCATTGCTATATTACCCTTATACTCACCACAAACATACACCATTGCTATATTACCCTTATACTCACCACAAACATTTTACACGGTAATACCACTAAATATTTTCTAAGCTTTGATCATTATTTTGAATAGACACAAAATACTGTTAATCAGACAGGTTTAATGGACAACAACTATTTGTTAGAATTATATAAAGTGGGGTCTCATTTTATTCGTAACACAGAACTGAATCAGATCGTTATGGTTTTATTTTGTTTCCTGATGAAAAATTATTTTGTAAACATCTGATTTTAATGAGAAGTTGATGAGAACAAGTTGTGTTAACATCTTTAGTCAGATAATATTAATTCTACAGATCTAATGTTAAACGTCTCTTAAAAATAACAAATACTTGACAGAATTATATAAAGTGGGGTCTTATTTTTCTTGTCTCTTCGCACTGAATCAGAAAATATAACTCGTTTTAATGTGTCTTGAAAAAATTTTTTTTTTTAACCTGACATTTCTGATGGAAGTTCTGACATCTCACAATAAAACATGTTGTTTATTTGTTGTTTATGTAGAATATAAATAAAAGTGTGACTGGTCATTTTATTCAGTTTTGACCAATGATTCATGTGATATATATTTTGTTTATATTTATTACACAACATTGTCCAGTTTATGAAACAAGTTTTGATGTCTGTTATATGTTGATATTACAGGCAGGAAGGACACCATTAATGTTTGCCGCTATGGGAGGACACCTGGAGGTGGTGACTTGCCTGGTCACTCACGGCAGTCAGTTAGACGCTACAGACCGCTGGGTAATGATAGATATAATCACCTTACTCTGACCAAACATCACTTTATACAGAATCTACACAAAATCATGTTATTAATCAGACAGATTAAATGGACAACAAATGTTTGATAGAATTATATAAAGTGGGGTCTCATTTTAGTCGTAACACAGAACTGAATCAGATAGTTGAGGTTTTATTTTGTTTCTTGACGAAAAATTATTTTGTAAACATCTGATTTTAATGAGAAGTTAAAGAGAACAAGTTGTGTTAACTTCTTTAGTCAGATAATGTTAATTCTACAGATTTAATGTAAAACATCTTTTAAAAATAACAAATACTTGACAGAATTATATAAAGTGGGGTCTTATTTTTCTTGTCTCTTCGTACTGAATCAGATAATATTACTCGTTTTTATGTTTCTTAAAAAAAGTTTTTTTTTAACCTAACAGTTCTGATGGAAGTTCTGACATCTCACAATAAAACATGTTGTTTATTTGTTGTTTATGTAAAATATAAATAAAAGTGTGACTGGTCATTTTATTCAGTTTTGACCACTGATTCATGTGATATATATTTTGTTTATATTTATTACACAACATTGTCCAGTTTATGACACAAGTTTTGATGTCTGTTATATGTTGATATTACAGAATGGATGGACACCATTAATGTTGGCGGCTGAGGACGGACACCTGGAGGTGGTGACTTACCTAGTCACTCACGGCAGTCAGTTAGACGCTACATCAGAGGTAATGATAGATATAATCACCTTACTCTGACCAAACATCACTTTATACAGAATCTACACAAAATTATGTTGTTAATCAGACAGGTTCAATGGACAACAAATATTTGTTAGAATTATATAAAGTGGGGTCTCATTTTATTCGTAACACAGAACTGAATCAGATAGTTAAGGTTTTATTTTGTTTCCTGATGAAAAATTATTTTGTAAACATCTGATTTTAATGAGAAGTTAAAGAGAACGAGTTGTGTTAACATCTTCAGTCAGATAATGTTAATTCTACAGATTTAATGTAAAACATCTTTTAAAAATAACAAATACTTGACAGAATTATATAAAGTGGGGTCTTATTTTTCTTGTCTCTTCGTACTGAATCAGAAAATATGACTTGTTTTAATGTTTCTTGAAAAAAGTTGTTTTTTAAAACTTTGATCATTTTACGTAATCATTGTTAATCAAACAGATTTAATGGACAACAAATATTTGTTAGAATCAGATAAAGTGGGGTCTCGTTTTAATTGTCTTGTCCAGCTGAGTCCATTGATATAAATATTGTTTATGTTTCTAGAATTATTTTTTTTTTTAACCTGACATTTCTGATGGAAGTTCTGACATCTCACAATAAAACACGTTGTTTGTTTGTTGTTTATGTAGAATTTAAATACAAGTGTGACTGGTCATTTTATGCAGGTTTGACCACTGATTCATGTGATATATATTTTGTTTATATTTATTACACAACATTGTCCAGTTTATGACACAAGTTTTGATGTCTGTTATATGTTGATATTACAGTGGGGACAGACACCATTAATGTTGGCGGCTGAGGGAGGACACCTGGAGGTGGTGATGTACCTGGTCAGTCACCACAGTCAGTTAAAGGCCACAGACACCAAGGTAATGATAGATATAATCATCTTACTCTGGCCAAACATCACTTTATACAGAATCTACACAAAATCATGTTGTTAATCAGACAGGTTTAATGGACAACACATATTTGTTAGAATTATATAAAGTAGGGTCTCATTTTATTCGTAACACAGAACTGAATCAGATAGTAAAGGTTTTATTTTGTTTCCTGACGAAAAATTATTTTGTAAACATCTGATTTTAATGAGAAGTTAAAGAGAACGAGTTGTGTTAACATCTTTAGTCAGATAATGTTAATTCTATAGATCTTATGTAAAACGTCTTTTAAAAATAACAAATACTTGACAGAATTATATAAAGTGGGGTCTTATTTTTCTTGTCTCTTCGTACTGAATCAGAAAATATTACTCGTTTTAATGTTTCTTGAATTTTTTTTTTTTTTTTTTTTAACTTTGATCATTCTAAGTAATCATTGTTAATCAGACAGATTTAATGGACAACAAATATTTGATAGAATTATATAAAGTGGGGTCGATTTTAATTGTCTTGTCCAGCTGAGTCCATTGATATAAATATTGTTTATGTTTCTAGAAAAAAAGTTTTTTTTTAACCTGACAGTTCTGATGGAAGTTCTGACATCTCACAATAAAACACGTTGTTTGTTTGTTGTTTATGTAGAATTTAAATACAAGTGTGACTGGTCATTTTATGCAGTTTTGACCACTGATTCATGTGATATATATTTTGTTTATATTTATTACACAACATTGTCCAGTTTATGACACAAGTTTTGATGTCTGTTATATGTTGATATTACAGTGGGGAATGACACCATTAATGTGGGCCGCTGAGAGAGGACACCTGGAGGTGGTGACTTACCTGGTCACTCACGGCAGTCAGTTAGACGCTACAGACGAGGTAATGATAGATATAATCACCTTACTCTGACCAAACATCACTTTATACAGAATCTACACAAAATCATGTTGTTAATCAGACAGGTTTAATGGACAACAAATATTTGTTAGAATTATATAAAGTGGGGTCTCATTTTATTCGTAACACAGAACTGAATCAGATAGTAAAGGTTTTATTTTGTTTCTTGACGAAAAATTATTTTGTAAACATCTGATTTTAATGAGAAGTAGATGAGAACGAGTTGTGTTAACATCTTTAGTCAGATAATGTTAATTCTACAGATCTAATGTAAAACATCTTTTAAAAATAACAAATACTTGACAGAATTATATAAAGTGGGGTCTTATTTTTCTTGTCTCTTCGCACTGAATCAGAAAATATTACTCGTTTTAATGTTTCTTGAAAAAAAGTTTTTTTTTTCAACTTTGATCATTCTACTGAATCAACATAAAATCATGTTGTTAATCATTTATGTTAAATGGACAACAAATACTTGTGAAACTTATATAAAGTGAGGGTTGCTATTATTTGACTTGTTACACTTATATAATTAACAGTTTACTAGTTTTTTACCTGTTTTGTTTCACTGAATCAGAAAATATACAGTGAATTTATATATCTTAATGTACCATTTAATAATTTATACACAAATATTATTGGATATTTTCTTACCCGATGTTATATTTCTTACATTTGGTAAATTGCTTGACTCCTCTCAAAATTTTGTCATCACACACCATTAACATGTTTATATTTTTATATTGTTATAGGATGGACAAACAGCTTTACATCATGCTGCTCGGTTTGGATGTATTGATGTAACAAAATGGATAATAGATCAAGGATGGAGTCCTTGGGTGAAATCAAAACAGGTAACATTCAGTTTTATTCTTCTTAGATAGATAGTTATTTTATTCTCTAAAAACTAAATACAAGCCAACAGAGAAAGTACAATTACAATATAAATACAAATACAATAGTTGAGAGTAAACAGCTGCAGATAAAATATAATAAAGTACAACTTTTAAGTTCATGATGAAATACCTGTATAATAAAGAGGTTGAACTAAATATGAAGAAATCAGTCTGTGCGTTACTTTTACATGGAGAGACTAACCTTTTTGTTATTACACTTAATGAATGAACACAGTTTTCTTAAGGAGGCTCACGGGTATAAGATTTTCAGAAAAAAATTAAACAATAATTTTTCATTACAAATTTCATTTATTACCTTAAGTCGTTATTACTTTATCATTATGGTACAAGAATCATTCCAAAAAATTAATTCTTGTTGGCCTCAGGTGACTTTTAAAATGTAGATATTATTGATAAAGCTCCAAATTATCTCCCTTTGGTGCAAAAATGCCATTTTTAACTGGATTTTTGTGACAAAAATGTCGGTTATTGATTTGGGGATGTACGGCGGGCGGGCAGTTGGGCAGTCGGGTGGGCTTGCGGGCGGCAATCAAATGCTGTCCGTGCATTAACTCATGAACCGTTCAACCAAAGCTTTTAATTTTAATATGTTGTTACTGACAACTAAAAGAAGGTCAAGTTCAATAATGGAGATTTTGACTTTTACCGTTCAGGAGTTATGGTTCTTGAAAGATTGAAAAATGGAGTTTCCAGTCGTGTCCGTGCATTTACGCATAAATTGTTCTTCCAAAGCTTCCCAAATTTTAATATGTTGTAACTGATGACAAAATGGAGGTCAAGTTCAATAATGACGATTTTGACTTTTACCGTTCAGGAGTAATGGTTCTTGAAAGATTAAAAAATGGAGTTTCCAGTCGTGTCCGTACATTTACGCATGAACTGTTCTACCAAAGCTTCCCAAATTTTAATATGTTGTTACTGATGACAAAATGGATGTCAAGTTCAATAATGACGATTTTGACTTTTACCGCTCAGGAGTTATGGTTCTTGAAAGATTGAAAAATTTAGTTTCCAGTCATGTCTGTGCATTTACGCATGAACTGTTCTTCCAAAGCTTCCCAAATTCTAATATGTTGTTACTGATGACAAAATGGAGGTCAAGTTCAATTATGACGATTTTGACTTTTACCGTTCAGGAGTTATGGTTCTTGAAAGATTGAAAAATGGTGTTTCCAGTCGTGTCCGTGCATTTTCTCATGAACCATTCAACCAAAGCTTTTGAAATTGTTATATGTTGTTACTGATGACAAAATAGAGGTCAAGTTCAATTATGAGGATTTTGACTTTTACCGTTCAGGAGTTATGGTTCTTGAAAGATTGAAAAATGGTGTTTCCAGTCGTGTCCGTGCATTTTCTCATGAACCATTCAACCAAAGCTTTTGAAATTTTTATATGTTGTTACTGATGACAAAATATAGGTCAAGTTCAATAATGACGATTTTGACTTTTACCGTTCAGGAGTAATGGTTCTTGTGATATTGCCAGGACACAAATAAATGTTAATAAATCCGGTTTGCTGTCATTGTGACAGCCTCTTGTTTGGCATTAAAATAGAAATATCTTAATTCACTCATTGGTGACCTATATTTTTTATTGTTGTTTTCGAAAAAGCTGTACATAAACTAAATAACTGTAAAATTTAAGCGATTTCTGTAATTTAGTTCTTTTTTTATTTCGATATTACAACTATTTCCCCTATTAGGTCAACAGAAAAAAGGACATTAACAAAAGTGTATACATCTTTCGAAGGCAGATTGTGAGCGTAAATGAACGGTGACCCCATTTTTTTTAAATTAAAAAAATGATTTAGACCTGCGATCCCCCTTAAAGCTGTTTATTTTTTGTCGAGCCTGCGACTTTAATCTCAGAAAAGCTCGGCATAGGGATAGTGATCAAGCACTTCTTAAAAACTTTGTATTTTAGAAGGAGGAAGACCTTGATGCTTCATACTTTGTATATGGATGCCTCATGTTACGAAGTTTCCGCCAGTCACATGTCCAATGTCCTTGACCTCATTTTCATGGTTCAGTGACTACTTGAAAAAAAAATGTTTGTAATGTTAAATTATCTTTTAGAAGTAAAAGTATAACTATATTTGGTATGTGTGTACCTTGCAAGGTCCTCATGCCCGTCAGACAGTTTTCACTTGACCTAAACCTACCAACACACCTAACACCAATCCTACATTACTGACACAACTACCATCTCATCATACATCACCAACACACTTAACACCAATCCTACAATACTGACACAACTACCATCTCATCATACTCCACCAAAACACCTAACACCAATCCTACACTACTGATACAACTACCATCTCATCATACATCACCACCACACTTAACACCGATCCTACATTACTGACACAACTACCATCTCATCATACTCCACCAAAACACCTAACACCAATCCCACACTACTGACACAACTACCATCTCATCATACTCCACCAAAACACCTAACACCAATCCTACACTACTGATACAACTACCATCTCATCATACATCACCACCAAACTTAACACCGATCCTACATTACTGACACAACTACCATCTCATCATACTCCACCAAAACACCTAACACCAATCCCACACTACTGACACAACTACCATCTCATCATACTCCACCAAAACACCTAACACCAATCCTACACTACTGATACAACTACCATCTCATCATACTCCGCCAACACACCTAACACCAATCCTACATTACTGACACAACTACCATCTCATCATATTCCACCAACACACCTAACACCAATCCCACACTACTGACACAACAACCATCTCATGATACTCTACCAACACACCCTACATCAATCATATACTACTAATACAACTACCATCTCATCATACTCCACCAACACACCTAACACCAATCCTACATTACTGACACAACTACCATCTCATCATAATCCATCAACACACCTAACACCAATCCTACATTACTGACACCACTACCATCTCATCATACTCCACCAAAACAACTAACGCCAATCCTTACACTACTGACAAAACAACCATCTCATGATACTCTACCAACACATCTAACACCAATCCTACATTACTGACACAACTACCATCTCATCATACTCTACCAACACACCTAACAGAAATCCGACATTACTGACACAACTACCATCTCATCATACTCCACCAACACACCTAACACCAATCCTACACTACTGACACAACTACCATCTCATCATACATCACCAACAAACCTAACACCAATCCTACATTACTGACACAACAACCATCTCATGATACTCTACCAACACACCCTACATCAATCATATACTACTGACACTACTATCATCTCATCATACTCCACCAACTCACCTAACACCAATTCTACATTACCGACACAACCATCATCTCATGATACTCTACCAACACACCCTACATCAATCATATACTACTGACACTACTATCATCTCATCATACTCCACCAACTCACCTAACACCAATCCTACACTACTGACACAACTACCATCTCATCATACATCACCAACAAACCTAACACCAATCCTACATTACTGACACAACAACCATCTCATGATACTCTACCAACACACCCTACATCAATCATATACTACTGACACTACTATCATCTCATCATACTCCACCAACTCACCTAACACCAATTCTACATTACCGACACAACAATCATCTCATGATACTCTACCAACACACCCTACATCAATCATATACTACTGACACTACAACCATCTCATCATACTCCATCAACACACCTAACACCAATCCTACATTACTGACACAACTCCCGTCTCATCATACTCTGCCAACACACTTAACACCAATCCTACACTACTGACACAACTACCATCTCATCATACTCCACCAACACAACTAACACCAATTTTACACTACTGACACAACAACCATCTCATGATACTCTACCAACACACCCTACATCAATCATATACTACTGACACAACTACCATCTCATCATATTCCACCAACACACCTAACACCAATCCTACACTACTGTTACAACAACCATCTCATGATTCTCTACCAACACACCCTACATCAATCATATACTACTAATACAACTACCATCTCATCATACTCCACCAAAACACCTAACACCAATCCTACACTACTGATACAACTACCATCTCATCATACTCCGCCAACACACCTAACACCAATCCTACATTACTGACACAACTACCATCTCATCATATTCCACCAACACACCTAACACCAATCCCACACTACTGACACAACAACCATCTCATGATACTCTACCAACACACCCTACATCAATCATATACTACTAATACAACTACCATCTCATCATACTCCACCAACACACCTAACACCAATCCTACATTACTGACACAACTACCATCTCATCATAATCCATCAACACACCTAACACCAATCCTACATTACTGACACCACTACCATCTCATCATACTCCACCAAAACAACTAACGCCAATCCTTACACTACTGACAAAACAACCATCTCATGATACTCTACCAACACATCTAACACCAATCCTACATTACTGACACAACTACCATCTCATCATACTCTACCAACACACCTAACAGAAATCCGACATTACTGACACAACTACCATCTCATCATACTCCACCAACACACCTAACACCAATCCTACACTACTGACACAACTACCATCTCATCATACATCACCAACAAACCTAACACCAATCCTACATTACTGACACAACAACCATCTCATGATACTCTACCAACACACCCTACATCAATCATATACTACTGACACTACTATCATCTCATCATACTCCACCAACTCACCTAACACCAATTCTACATTACCGACACAACCATCATCTCATGATACTCTACCAACACACCCTACATCAATCATATACTACTGACACTACTATCATCTCATCATACTCCACCAACTCACCTAACACCAATCCTACACTACTGACACAACTACCATCTCATCATACATCACCAACAAACCTAACACCAATCCTACATTACTGACACAACAACCATCTCATGATACTCTACCAACACACCCTACATCAATCATATACTACTGACACTACTATCATCTCATCATACTCCACCAACTCACCTAACACCAATTCTACATTACCGACACAACAATCATCTCATGATACTCTACCAACACACCCTACATCAATCATATACTACTGACACTACAACCATCTCATCATACTCCATCAACACACCTAACACCAATCCTACATTACTGACACAACTCCCGTCTCATCATACTCTGCCAACACACTTAACACCAATCCTACACTACTGACACAACTACCATCTCATCATACTCCACCAACACAACTAACACCAATTTTACACTACTGACACAACAACCATCTCATGATACTCTACCAACACACCCTACATCAATCATATACTACTGACACAACTACCATCTCATCATATTCCACCAACACACCTAACACCAATCCTACACTACTGTTACAACAACCATCTCATGATTCTCTACCAACACACCCTACATCAATCATATACTACTAATACAACTACCATCTCATCATACTCCATCAACACACCTAACACCAATCCTACACTACTGACACTACTATCATCTCATTATACTCCACCAACACACCTAACACAAATCCTACATTACTGACACAACTCCCGTCTCATCATACTCTGCCAACACACCTTACACTAATCCTACACTTCTGACACAACTACCATCTCATCACACTCCACCAACACACCTAACACCAATCCTACACTACTGACACAACTACAATCTCATCATACTCCACCAACACACCTAACACCAATCCTAAACTACTGATACAACTACCATCTCATGATACTCTACCAACACACCTAACAGAAATCCGACATTACTGACACAACTACCATCTCATCATACTCTACCAACACACCTAACAGAAATCCGACATTACTGACACAACTACCATCTCATCATACTCCAATAACACACCTATCACCAATCCTACACTACTGACACAACTACCATCTCATCATACATCACCAACAAACCTAACACCAATCCTACATTACTGACACAACAACCATCTCATGATACTCTACCAACACACCCTACATCAATCATATACTACTGACACTACTATTATCTCATCATACTCCACCAACTCACCTAACACCAATTCTACATTACCGACACAACAATCATCTCATGATACTCTACCAACACACCCTACATCAATCATATACTACTGACACAACTACCATCTCATCATACTCCACCAACACACCTAACACAAATCCTACATTACTGACACAACTCCCGTCTCATCATACTCTGCCAACACACCTTACACTAATCCTACACTTCTGACACAACTACCATCTCATCACACTCCACCAACACACCTAACACCAATCATACACTACTGACACAACTACCATCTCATCATACTCCACCAACACACCTAACACCAATCCTAAACTACTGATACAACTACCATCTCATCACACATCACCAACACACCTAACACCAATCCTACATTACTGACACTACTACCATCTCATCATACTCTACCAACACATCTAACAGCAATCCTACATTACTGACACAACTACCATCTCATCATACTCTGCCAACACACCTTACACTAATCCTACACTACTGACACAACTTCCATCTCATACTCTACAAACACATCTAACACCGATCCTACATTACTGACACTACAACCATCTCATCATACTCTACCAACACACTTTACACCAATTCTACACTACTGACACAACTACCATCTCATCATACTCCACCAACACACCTAACACAAATCCTACACTACTGACACAACTACCATCTCATTATACATCACCAACACACTTAACACCAATCCTACATTACTGACACAACTACCATCTCATCATACTCCACCAACACACCTAACACAAATCCTTCACTACTGACACAACTACCATCTCATTATACATCACCAACACACTTAACACCAATCCCACACTACTGACACAACAACCATCTCATGATACTCTACCAACACACCCTACATCAATCATATACTACTAATACAACTACCATCTCATCATACTCCACCAACACACCTAACACCAATCCTACATTACTGACACAACTACCATCTCATCATAATCCATCAACACACCTAACACCAATCCTACATTACTGACACCACTACCATCTCATCATACTCCACCAAAACAACTAACGCCAATCCTTACACTACTGACAAAACAACCATCTCATGATACTCTACCAACACATCTAACACCAATCCTACATTACTGACACAACTACCATCTCATCATACTCTACCAACACACCTAACAGAAATCCGACATTACTGACACAACTACCATCTCATCATACTCTACCAACACACCTAACAGAAATCCGACATTACTGACACAACTACCATCTCATCATACTCCACCAACACACCTAACACCAATCCTACACTACTGACACAACTACCATCTCATCATACATCACCAACAAACCTAACACCAATCCTACATTACTGACACAACAACCATCTCATGATACTCTACCAACACACCCTACATCAATCATATACTACTGACACTACTATCATCTCATCATACTCCACCAACTCACCTAACACCAATTCTACATTACCGACACAACAATCATCTCATGATACTCTACCAACACACCCTACATCAATCATATACTACTGACACTACTATCATCTCATCATACTCCACCAACTCACCTAACACCAATCCTACACTACTGACACAACTACCATCTCATCATACATCACCAACAAACCTAACACCAATCCTACATTACTGACACAACAACCATCTCATGATACTCTACCAACACACCCTACATCAATCATATACTACTGACACTACTATCATCTCATCATACTCCACCAACTCACCTAACACCAATTCTACATTACCGACACAACAATCATCTCATGATACTCTACCAACACACCCTACATCAATCATATACTACTGACACTACAACCATCTCATCATACTCCATCAACACACCTAACACCAATCCTACATTACTGACACAACTCCCGTCTCATCATACTCCACCAACTCACCTAACACCAATCCTACACTACTGACACAACTACCATCTCATCATACATCACCAACAAACCTAACACCAATCCTACATTACTGACACAACAATCATCTCATGATACTCTACCAACACACCCTACATCAATCATATACTACTGACACTACAACCATCTCATCATACTCCATCAACACACCTAACACCAATCCTACATTACTGACACAACTCCCGTCTCATCATACTCCACCAACTCACCTAACACCAATCCTACACTACTGACACAACTACCATCTCATCATACATCACCAACAAACCTAACACCAATCCTACATTACTGATACAACTACCATCTCATCATACTCCGCCAACACACCTAACACCAATCCTACATTACTGACACAACTACCATCTCATCATATTCCACCAACACACCTAACACCAATCCCACACTACTGACACAACAACCATCTCATGATACTCTACCAACACACCCTACATCAATCATATACTACTAATACAACTACCATCTCATCATACTCCACCAACACACCTAACACCAATCCTACATTACTGACACAACTACCATCTCATCATAATCCATCAACACACCTAACACCAATCCTACATTACTGACACCACTACCATCTCATCATACTCCACCAAAACAACTAACGCCAATCCTTACACTACTGACAAAACAACCATCTCATGATACTCTACCAACACATCTAACACCAATCCTACATTACTGACACAACTACCATCTCATCATACTCTACCAACACACCTAACAGAAATCCGACATTACTGACACAACTACCATCTCATCATACTCCACCAACACACCTAACACCAATCCTACACTACTGACACAACTACCATCTCATCATACATCACCAACAAACCTAACACCAATCCTACATTACTGACACAACAACCATCTCATGATACTCTACCAACACACTCTACATCAATCATATACTACTGACACTACTATCATCTCATCATACTCCACCAACTCACCTAACACCAATTCTACATTACCGACACAACCATCATCTCATGATACTCTACCAACACACCCTACATCAATCATATACTACTGACACTACTATCATCTCATCATACTCCACCAACTCACCTAACACCAATCCTACACTACTGACACAACTACCATCTCATCATACATCACCAACAAACCTAACACCAATCCTACATTACTGACACAACAACCATCTCATGATACTCTACCAACACACCCTACATCAATCATATACTACTGACACTACTATCATCTCATCATACTCCACCAACTCACCTAACACCAATTCTACATTACCGACACAACAATCATCTCATGATACTCTACCAACACACCCTACATCAATCATATACTACTGACACTACAACCATCTCATCATACTCCATCAACACACCTAACACCAATCCTACATTACTGACACAACTCCCGTCTCATCATACTCTGCCAACACACTTAACACCAATCCTACACTACTGACACAACTACCATCTCATCATACTCCACCAACACAACTAACACCAATTTTACACTACTGACACAACAACCATCTCATGATACTCTACCAACACACCCTACATCAATCATATACTACTGACACAACTACCATCTCATCATATTCCACCAACACACCTAACACCAATCCTACACTACTGTTACAACAACCATCTCATGATTCTCTACCAACACACCCTACATCAATCATATACTACTAATACAACTACCATCTCATCATACTCCACCAAAACACCTAACACCAATCCTACACTACTGATACAACTACCATCTCATCATACTCCGCCAACACACCTAACACCAATCCTACATTACTGACACAACTACCATCTCATCATATTCCACCAACACACCTAACACCAATCCCACACTACTGACACAACAACCATCTCATGATACTCTACCAACACACCCTACATCAATCATATACTACTAATACAACTACCATCTCATCATACTCCACCAACACACCTAACACCAATCCTACATTACTGACACAACTACCATCTCATCATAATCCATCAACACACCTAACACCAATCCTACATTACTGACACCACTACCATCTCATCATACTCCACCAAAACAACTAACGCCAATCCTTACACTACTGACAAAACAACCATCTCATGATACTCTACCAACACATCTAACACCAATCCTACATTACTGACACAACTACCATCTCATCATACTCTACCAACACACCTAACAGAAATCCGACATTACTGACACAACTACCATCTCATCATACTCCACCAACACACCTAACACCAATCCTACACTACTGACACAACTACCATCTCATCATACATCACCAACAAACCTAACACCAATCCTACATTACTGACACAACAACCATCTCATGATACTCTACCAACACACCCTACATCAATCATATACTACTGACACTACTATCATCTCATCATACTCCACCAACTCACCTAACACCAATTCTACATTACCGACACAACCATCATCTCATGATACTCTACCAACACACCCTACATCAATCATATACTACTGACACTACTATCATCTCATCATACTCCACCAACTCACCTAACACCAATCCTACACTACTGACACAACTACCATCTCATCATACATCACCAACAAACCTAACACCAATCCTACATTACTGACACAACAACCATCTCATGATACTCTACCAACACACCCTACATCAATCATATACTACTGACACTACTATCATCTCATCATACTCCACCAACTCACCTAACACCAATTCTACATTACCGACACAACAATCATCTCATGATACTCTACCAACACACCCTACATCAATCATATACTACTGACACTACAACCATCTCATCATACTCCATCAACACACCTAACACCAATCCTACATTACTGACACAACTCCCGTCTCATCATACTCTGCCAACACACTTAACACCAATCCTACACTACTGACACAACTACCATCTCATCATACTCCACCAACACAACTAACACCAATTTTACACTACTGACACAACAACCATCTCATGATACTCTACCAACACACCCTACATCAATCATATACTACTGACACAACTACCATCTCATCATATTCCACCAACACACCTAACACCAATCCTACACTACTGTTACAACAACCATCTCATGATTCTCTACCAACACACCCTACATCAATCATATACTACTAATACAACTACCATCTCATCATACTCCATCAACACACCTAACACCAATCCTACACTACTGACACTACTATCATCTCATTATACTCCACCAACACACCTAACACAAATCCTACATTACTGACACAACTCCCGTCTCATCATACTCTGCCAACACACCTTACACTAATCCTACACTTCTGACACAACTACCATCTCATCACACTCCACCAACACACCTAACACCAATCCTACACTACTGACACAACTACAATCTCATCATACTCCACCAACACACCTAACACCAATCCTAAACTACTGATACAACTACCATCTCATGATACTCTACCAACACACCTAACAGAAATCCGACATTACTGACACAACTACCATCTCATCATACTCTACCAACACACCTAACAGAAATCCGACATTACTGACACAACTACCATCTCATCATACTCCAATAACACACCTATCACCAATCCTACACTACTGACACAACTACCATCTCATCATACATCACCAACAAACCTAACACCAATCCTACATTACTGACACAACAACCATCTCATGATACTCTACCAACACACCCTACATCAATCATATACTACTGACACTACTATTATCTCATCATACTCCACCAACTCACCTAACACCAATTCTACATTACCGACACAACAATCATCTCATGATACTCTACCAACACACCCTACATCAATCATATACTACTGACACAACTACCATCTCATCATACTCCACCAACACACCTAACACAAATCCTACATTACTGACACAACTCCCGTCTCATCATACTCTGCCAACACACCTTACACTAATCCTACACTTCTGACACAACTACCATCTCATCACACTCCACCAACACACCTAACACCAATCATACACTACTGACACAACTACCATCTCATCATACTCCACCAACACACCTAACACCAATCCTAAACTACTGATACAACTACCATCTCATCACACATCACCAACACACCTAACACCAATCCTACATTACTGACACTACTACCATCTCATCATACTCTACCAACACATCTAACAGCAATCCTACATTACTGACACAACTACCATCTCATCATACTCTGCCAACACACCTTACACTAATCCTACACTACTGACACAACTTCCATCTCATACTCTACAAACACATCTAACACCGATCCTACATTACTGACACTACAACCATCTCATCATACTCTACCAACACACTTTACACCAATTCTACACTACTGACACAACTACCATCTCATCATACTCCACCAACACACCTAACACAAATCCTACACTACTGACACAACTACCATCTCATTATACATCACCAACACACTTAACACCAATCCTACATTACTGACACAACTACCATCTCATCATACTCCACCAACACACCTAACACAAATCCTTCACTACTGACACAACTACCATCTCATTATACATCACCAACACACTTAACACCAATCCCACACTACTGACACAACAACCATCTCATGATACTCTACCAACACACCCTACATCAATCATATACTACTAATACAACTACCATCTCATCATACTCCACCAACACACCTAACACCAATCCTACATTACTGACACAACTACCATCTCATCATAATCCATCAACACACCTAACACCAATCCTACATTACTGACACCACTACCATCTCATCATACTCCACCAAAACAACTAACGCCAATCCTTACACTACTGACAAAACAACCATCTCATGATACTCTACCAACACATCTAACACCAATCCTACATTACTGACACAACTACCATCTCATCATACTCTACCAACACACCTAACAGAAATCCGACATTACTGACACAACTACCATCTCATCATACTCTACCAACACACCTAACAGAAATCCGACATTACTGACACAACTACCATCTCATCATACTCCACCAACACACCTAACACCAATCCTACACTACTGACACAACTACCATCTCATCATACATCACCAACAAACCTAACACCAATCCTACATTACTGACACAACAACCATCTCATGATACTCTACCAACACACCCTACATCAATCATATACTACTGACACTACTATCATCTCATCATACTCCACCAACTCACCTAACACCAATTCTACATTACCGACACAACAATCATCTCATGATACTCTACCAACACACCCTACATCAATCATATACTACTGACACTACTATCATCTCATCATACTCCACCAACTCACCTAACACCAATCCTACACTACTGACACAACTACCATCTCATCATACATCACCAACAAACCTAACACCAATCCTACATTACTGACACAACAACCATCTCATGATACTCTACCAACACACCCTACATCAATCATATACTACTGACACTACTATCATCTCATCATACTCCACCAACTCACCTAACACCAATTCTACATTACCGACACAACAATCATCTCATGATACTCTACCAACACACCCTACATCAATCATATACTACTGACACTACAACCATCTCATCATACTCCATCAACACACCTAACACCAATCCTACATTACTGACACAACTCCCGTCTCATCATACTCCACCAACTCACCTAACACCAATCCTACACTACTGACACAACTACCATCTCATCATACATCACCAACAAACCTAACACCAATCCTACATTACTGACACAACAACCATCTCATGATACTCTACCAACACACCCTACATCAATCATATACTACTGACACTACTATCATCTCATCATACTCCACCAACTCACCTAACACCAATTCTACATTACCGACACAACAATCATCTCATGATACTCTACCAACACACCCTACATCAATCATATATTACTGATACAACTACCATCTCATCATACTCCGCCAACACACCTAACACAAATCCTACATTATTGACACAACTACCATCTCATCATACTCCACCAACACAACTAACACCAATTTTACACTACTGACACAACAACCATTTCATGATACTCTACCAACACACCCTACATCAATCATATACTACTGACACAACTACCATCTCATCATATTCCACCAACACACCTAACACCAATCCTACACTACTGTTAAAACAACCATCTCATGATTCTCTACCAACACACCCTACATCAATCATATACTACTAATACAACTACCATCTCATCACACTCCACCAACACACCTAACACCAATCCTACACTTCTGACACAACTACCATCTCATCACACTCCACCAACACACCTAACACCAATCCTAAACTACTGATACAACTACCATCTCATGATACTCTACCAACACACCTAACAGAAATCCGACATTACTGACACAACTACCATCTCATCATACTCTACCAACACACCTAACAGAAATCCGACATTACTGACACAACTACCATCTCATCATACTCCAATAACACACCTATCACCAATCCTACACTACTGACACAACTACCATCTCATCATACATCACCAACAAACCTAACACCAATCCTACATTACTGACACAACAAGCATCTCATGATACTCTACCAACACACCCTACATCAATCATATACTACTGACACTACTATTATCTCATCATACTCCACCAACTCACCTAACACCAATTCTACATTACCGACACAACAATCATCTCATGATACTCTACCAACACACCCTACATCAATCATATACTACTGACACAACTACCATCTCATCATACTCCACCAACACACCTAACACAAATCCTACATTACTGACACAACTCCCGTCTCATCATACTCTGCCAACACACCTTACACTAATCCTACACTTCTGACACAACTACCATCTCATCACACTCCACCAACACACCTAACACCAATCATACACTACTGACACAACTACCATCTCATCATACTCCACCAACACACCTAACACCAATCCTAAACTACTGATACAACTACCATCTCATCACACATCACCAACACACCTAACACCAATCCTACATTACTGACACTACAACCATCTCATCATACTCTACCAACACATCTAACAGCAATCCTACATTACTGACACAACTACCATCTCATCATACTCTGCCAACACACCTTACACTAATCCTACACTACTGACACAACTTCCATCTCATACTCTACAAACACATCTAACACCGATCCTACATTACTGACACTACAACCATCTCATCATACTCTACCAACACACCCTACACCAATCCTACACTACTGACACAACTACCATCTCATCATACTCCACCAACACACCTAACACAAATCCTACACTACTGACACAACTACCATCTCATTATACATCACCAACACACTTAACACCAATCCTACATTACTGACACAACTACCATCTCATCATACTCCACCAAAACACCTAACACCAATCCTACACTACTGATACAACAACCATCTCATCATACTTCGCCAACACACCTAGCACCAATCCTACATTACTGACACAACTACCATCTCATTATACTCCACCAACACACCTAACACCAATCATACACTACTGACACAACTACCATCTCATCATACTCCACCAACACACCCTACACCAATCCTACACTACTGACACAACTACCATCTCATCATACGCCACCAACACATCTAACACCAATCCTACATTACTGACACAACTACCATCTCATCATTCTCCTCCAACTCACCTAACACCAATCAAACACTACTGACACAACAACCATCTCATCATACTCCACCAACACACCCTACACCAATCCTACATTACTGACACAACTACCATCTCATCATACTCCACCAACACACCTAACACGAATCTTACACTACTGACAACACAACCATCTTATCATAATCCACCAACACACCTATCACCAATCCTACACTACTGACACAACTAACATCTCATCATACTCAATCAATACACCCTACACCAATCCTATATTACTGACACAACTACCATCTCATCATTCTCAACCAACTCACCTAACACCAATTCTACATTACTGACACAACTACCATCTCATCATACTCCACCAACACAACTAACACCAATCTTACACTACTGACACAACTACCATCTCATCATACTTCACCAACACACCTAACACCAATCCTACACTACTGACACAACTACCATCTCATCATACTTCACCAACACACCTAACACCAATCCTACACTACTGACACAACTACCATCTCATCATACTCCACCAACACACCTAACACTAATCCTACATTACTGACACAACTACCATCTCATCATACTCCACCAACACACCTAACACCAATTCTACATTACTGACACATCTACCATCTCATTATACTCCACCAACACACCTAACACCAATCCTACATTACTGACACAACTGTCATCTCATCATACTCCACCAACACACCTAACACTAATCCTACATTACTGACACAACTACCATCTCATCATACTCCACCAACACACCTAACACCAATGCTACATTACTGACACATCTACCATCTCATTATACTCCACCAACACACCTAACACCAATCCTACATTACTGACACAACTGCCATCTCATCATACTCCACCAACATACCTAACACGAATTCTAAACTTCATTTCCGTTTCCGGTAACCGTTAAAAATTTCGTTTCCTTTAAAGCTTCCTGTTTCAAATTTTGGTTTTCGCATTTCTTCGAGTATTCTAAAATGACTATGCAGCTCTAAGATGACAAAATCGTCTATGGAGAATAGAGATTGATTACAAAAATTCGAAAGGGCATAAAATAATCGGGTTACAAGTTATACGCTGTGTCCAAGAACGCAAATCGCGGCATGACATAAATTTCTGTGATTAGGAAACTGTTAATATCTTTATTAATAAAATGACTTTGTAGCAGGAATTTTGTACTGTGAGTTATATCCAAAGAGCTACTATTGTGGTACACATTGGTACTAAAACATAACTGGAGTAAACAAATTGACACAAGCACGAACTTGTAAAATATGTGACAGTATATTGAGTTCAAAAAGTTGGCAAACATACATTTTATAGATTTACACATGGCTTTGGGTTTTTTTTGTTGACAAACAGCAACAGCAAATACCTTCTGTCCCAATACCCTTGATAGAGTTATTCAACAACTTCTTCTTATTTGTTAAGTTCATATTTTATAATTAATTATATTTGCATCTGTACCATGTGTAAGAAGAATCATAAAATCACTAACCCTATTATTTTGAAAACAGTTTGAGTTTTCATTTTATTCTGTACTCAAAAGTTTGTTGCATACCAATGAATATTTGTTTGTTTCATTTTATGGAGACAGAAAACATCCCTTAGAAAGACCATTAAATTTGGTGGAGGTAGTCCAACTGAAGAAAGCATTTCTTTATGTTTTTGCTGTTTACTTTTAAACAAGGTTTTTAAAGGAGCAGTTACATGTTGAACAGTGGTTGCAGTGGCAGATCCAGCCATTTTAAAAGGGGGCAGTTCCATATATATGTCCCTATTCAAATGCATTGATTGTCCCCTCCTAAATCTGCCTCTGAAGTTTTAAACCCCTGACCCCTCCCCCTGGATCCGCCACTGGGTTGCCAATCAGAGATTTTAATGTGAGATTTAAAAAATCATGTACGATTCCTTATACATGTATATACATGATATAATATAAAAAAGAAGATGTGGTATGATTGCTAATGAGACAATTATCCACAAAAGACCAAAATGACACAAACATTAACAATTATAGGTCACCGTACGGCCTTCAACAATGAGCAAATGCCCATACAGCATATAGTCAGCTATAAAAGGCCCCGATAAGCTTATTATTACACTTACACAATTAGAAAACGTCACAAGAGGGTTTCATAAGAAATAAAAAATGAAAAATACAATCCTCCCAACCGCCCCATTTTTTTCAAAAGTTTGGATGAAAATCTACTAATTAATTTTAGTTGGCCTAATCATACTCCAACAACACACTTTACTACCATCTAATCACATTTCACCAACAGATCTTACACCAATCATACACTGTTTACAAAACTACCATCTAATCACATTCTACCAATACACCTTTCACCAATTATACACTACTAACAAAACTACCATTCAATCACATTCCACCAACACACCCTACACCAATCATACACTTTTATCAAAACTACCATCTAAGCATACTCCGGCAACACATCTTACACTAATCATACACTATTAACAAAACTACCATTTGATTATACTCCAGCAACACATATAACTACCATCTTATCACATTTCACCCCCACACCCTACACCAATCATTCAATAATTTCTTTAACAGCAAAATCTCAAATATTATTCATTGATCTCTTTATAATGACACTTCATATGTGTTGTTGGTTTAGGTTCACTGGTTTTTATTTCAAGTATATATAAATAAGACAACAATCTGCATTGTATAGGTAAAATTAATGCAACAGTTACCTTTTATTTAATGCTTTACAGTTTTTGAAATAAAAGATATATATGGGTATAATTAATGAAAGATTATTTGATTGTATTTCAGGGTAAGACTCCTTATGATCTGGTAGAAATAAAAAGCTATGATGATGAAGAGGAAAAAAGGAAGAAGAAAGAAGTGATGGACTTCCTTAAGGTAAATAGTCTTGTCTTACTTAAAAAGATATTCACAGATTATAAGAGACAAAACAGACTTGGTACAAAGAAATTACAATAAATTGTTGCCTGTAGTTTTCAATGTCTTTGTAGTATTTGTTGTCAGTTAACAATGTAAGTTGACAATTCCAAGCTTGTTGCCTAATATACATGTTGGCATATGTGAAAGACAAATGTTTTAAATCTGTGTTCTCATCCGTTGGATGTCTCTTATTTTTGTGTCATCAGCTGCAGGGGTTAAAATCAACTAGCCAGACGCCCGGCACTAGATCATTTATACCTCGGCAATTAAAATGTGTAATCCGATATGCCCAACTGACTAGTAACAAAAAATTCTTGATGTTTCCAAAAAAGAAAGTGAAAAATCCCTTCATCACAATTCTATGTTAGCCAATTTGATTCAATTAAATCATCTGGGATTCCAAGAATTTGAACTGGTTTGTACAGTTCCTGTTGTACATATTTTAAAATTAGAACAAATAACACTGGCATGTCTGGGTTGTCTGGTATCATGTGTTGATCGCAATTCTCGTACTTTAAATATCGATTTCTCATACCATGGCTTGGGGTATTGTACATTGCTTATCGTGCCGAGATTTTCAATTAATGGTATATGGGGGTATGATGTATTGATTGGTATTGACCTGTCTTTTTGCACAGCTGTTGAGTACAAAACCATGCAACAAAATATTTCTTAATATTTTAGTATGGGAACCCCAGGAACTTCGTCAGTTTCAAAACGAAAAACGGTAGATGAAAGGAGTAACGAGGCTGAAAATTCACCCCCGGAAAATGCTAAATACGACATGGAAAAGCCGCGGAAAAAAATTAATAGTGTCCAGGACAGAAGGGCTGCCAAGTCTTTAGTCTTTAAACTTAGTTGTTTTTTTCTCTTTGATCTTTGGCCAACAAATCACGAATTCACTTCCTGAAAAGTTGGCAGAACTGGGACACAATGATTCCCCTGGCAAGGTTGGCTGTTGCTGAGGAAAAAAACAGACAATGCTCTGTGAATATGCCGTTAGTTGCCCCAAACACGCAAAAAAAAAGTCTGCTTTGAATATGGGAACAAATAAGTTAGGTTAACCACCAAAAGAATAAATAACAGATCAACAAAAATTATTAGATACAGTGTATAATGTCTCCTTCAAAACAAAGGACACCCACTTTGTATTTTGCAGCAAGCTCTTGATTTTTAAGGCATGCTAGGGCTAGCAGCTCAGTTTTGATGGACTAGCAGTTCTTCCAACAGGGCTAGTAAAATCCTGCTGCCAATAAGTCCTGGGCTAGTTAGCTGTAACATCAATTTTTAACCCCTGCAGCTTGGTATCTCCTAGGTATATACACTACAGTCCAGGTGGACTTTGTCATTTCCACTCGCCCACGGTGGACAATCCAATGCCGTCCACTCTCTGTCCACCGTGGGTGTGGTGCCCACCCTATGCCGTGGACATCCATGGGCGTAGTGCCAACCCTATACCGAGGACAGCCGTGGGCGTGGTGTCCACCCTATATTGAGGACAGCCGTAGACATACTATGCCCACGGTATACGGTGGAAAGAAGTGTGCACAATTCTGGATATTCCTCGTGATTTTCGTATACGTTAGATGCTTTTTAAGGGATTTATTCCAATATAATCTTTTTGTATAGTAGTTATATTTTTGCAATATTTCATGCACTTTTCATCTTTGTAAGAGACGTTTAAGGGTCTTAACCAGGGGCGGATGCAGGAATTTTCGAAAGGGGGGGTGCTAACTCAGGGCAAAGGGGGGTTGCAAAACATGTCCCGATACAAATGCATTGATCGGCAAAAATAAAGGGGGGGGGTGCGCACCCCCGGAACCCCTCCCTCTGGATCCGCCACTGGTAACCTTTACCAGTTCACTGAAACTAATTATTTCAAAAGAATGACCACTATGCACTTCCACATGTACAATCAAAATATGGTTTATTTAAATGACATATCGATGCGAATTGCGATCAATTACAAGAAAGGTCACGCTAAGGTTACTTGCATACGGAAAATATGTCGGCGAATTGCATCCTGGAATCAAGCAATTAAAAAAAGTAATCTTCTAAATGTGGACAAGTTAAAGAAATTTCTTCAGAAAAAAAGTATATGACAGTAGATATGTTTTAGAATGAAAACTATACTTATACAATGTTATAGTTGTAAAAAAAACCGTATGCATCATTTTTTTTTTAATTTGAAGTTTCATATGACTTTTTATAATATATAACAACAAACTAGAGTATACTGATTAATAATATACTAGTTGTTACGGTGAGGTTGAATTCCCGGTCATTTATTCATCATCCACACAGGAACTTGTCACCAGAAAACATGTGTCTGTGAAGTGTACCTTAACCTAACTTTTGGATAAAAGTGCTTGTCACTACCCAAAAGAACTTGTAGTCATCCGATGTTTTGTTAGTACATTGATTGATTTTAAGATTGGTGAATGCTAGATTTCATCGTCTGTTTAAAGACACAAGAGGATATGGATAGTAAACGGGCACTGGAGAAAAAAATGTTTGTATTTTTATTAAAATAAAACTTTTTGATTTTGCATAATTCTTTCATTATGAGGTTTCAAGCACACGGCACTTGAGATATGTTTCATTTTTATTCAATTGCAACCTTTTGATAAGAAGCTCGAAGAGATACTTTCCATAATCCAATGAATCGACATACATGTTACGTTCCCCGTAAGAGCCTTAATCATTTCCGGCCAATCTGAGCTCGTCTAGTCAGCAATCTATTGTAGAATTATGTCAATTCTTGGTTATAACCATTTTAAATTTAACATGAATGATTTATGTCAAGTTCGTTTTACGATTTAAAAAATGTGCAATAATATTTAATGAATTGATTTCAAATCAATTCTACGGAGAATCTATCAGAGATTCGATATAACTAGTGTATTCATATTGTTTAACGTGTCGTTCTTTCTAACATTTTCTTTCTTTGTTTGATAAATACTTTGTAATGAATTACAACTGGTATTACACAAATCTGTATCAGTTATTCTCATTGTCAGGTACATGTACATGTACATTTGTACTTGTAGGATGATATGTGATTTTCCAACGGGGAGGGACAAGGGTTGGGAACTACAAAAAATGTATGAAAATCTAAATACATCCTTTACGAGAAATGCTATTTTCTGTTACAGACGCTTTCTTTTAACCTTGCGTAGACTTGAGATTTTTTTTTCCAGATACAAAATAATAAGTCCTTTAAAGCATTTAAAGAATGACCCGTAAAGATTCTAAATTTTCTAAAGATAAGGCTATTCAAATACTGTAAAATAAAAGTACTGTACACGTGTGCTTTCTGTCAAATTATGTATGTGCTGGTCCCATATCATTAGTCTTTTGTTGCTATTTAACATATTTGATTTCCGTTCATGATTTTGTACGTTAATTAGACCGTTTGCTTTCTTATTTGAATTGTTTTACATTTGTCATTGTGTTTTTTTTTTATCTATGATGAATTTATTTATAGATGGCTATGTGATATATGCATTGCTCAGGGGCGGATCAAGGATTTTGGAAAAGAGGGGCGAAGTTTTTAAATTTGAATCGGACAACCCGTTGTTGGGTTGCTGCCCCTGAATCATTAATTCAATCAATTAAAAACAAATGTAAGATATGATCAGAACGTTCAAACTTGAGATGCATCATTGCTCTAAAATGATCTTAAGTCCATCCCAAAATCTGTCTTATAGTGTGTCTTCAAAAACAAACAAAAAGGTAAAACCTGCTACACAAAAGAACAAGTGGTCAGTATGCTGGAGTTTCTTATCGACAACATATTTGTTGAGTTTGGAGGTAGACTTTTTCAACAAACTGTCGGCATTCCTATGGGAACGAACTGCGCGCCTCTCCTTGCTGACCTCTTCTTGTTTTCATATGAATCAGAGTTCCTTCAGACACTTGTCAAAAACAAGAAGATCAAAGAAGCCAGGTTATTTAATTTCACTTTCAGATATATTGATGATGTTCTTTCCATTAACAATCCAAACTTTTCTGATTGGGTTCCATTAATATATCCACCAGAACTAGAAATTAAAGAGACAACAGACACGGCTTCATCCGCCTCATTTTTAGACTTATACCTCGAATTTGACATACACAGTCATCTTAGTACCAGAATCTATGACAAACGAGACGATTTTGATTTTGAAATTGTCAATTTCCCCCACCTTAGTAGCAACATACCAACTTCACCTGCATATATGGAATATACATTTCCCAACTTATTCGGTATTCAAGAGCTTGCAGCTCCTACTCAGACTTTGTAAAACGTCACCAGTGTCTGAGCAGAAAGTTGATGAACCAGGGGTATGTCAAAGAACGTCTCGTCCTTTTTCTAAAAAAGTTCATCGGAAGGTACCCAGAACTTGATGATAAATATTCCGTATCAACTTCACAAATAAAACACGATGGTCTTGAAGTATAGATTTTGCGTACTGACGTTGTTTATCGTATTAATTACGTGTTATATTATTCTTTTATTTGTCTTTATAAATATTACGTTACTGTTGTCTGTTTTTTGAGATATCCTTTCGACGTAACTCTGTGCTTATGTATCCCATCATACTTTGAACGACAAAATTATTTTATGATGTGACTCTGTACCTATGTATCTTGTCATACTTTGAATGACAAAATTATTTTATGATGTGACTCTGTACCTATGTATCTTGTCATACTTTGAATGACAAAATTATTTTATTTATTAATATTACTTTTACTGTTAACCAACTTTTTTTGTGATATATATTTTACGTGACTCTGTACTTATGTATCAATTCATACTTTGAACCACAATATTATTTTATTTATTATTATTACTTTAACTGTTAAGTCAGTGTTTGTTATATCTATTTTGCGTGACTGTATTTATGCATCCCGTCATACTTTAAACGACACAATTATTTCATGTCTACCTGTGCGAATTTCAAACGCGCAATTTTACACCAGTACCCATACCCTCCTTCCTTGATGGGTGCATTTTACATAGACAAATATAATCGTATAATATAATCAAACTGAGGATGTTAATTTGATGTATGCCTTTTTGTGCTTCTTCGTTACATTTGTTGTTTTTATAGTGATTAAGATGATAACACAATGTTGACTGCTGTACCCCTATTTTTGACATTTTTACCTATTATGTCTGTTTGTTTTGTTCACGCATCGGTGACAATATAATGGAATTTGCGACTGTCATACAAGTGAGAGGTTAAGCTAGCTATAAAACCAGGTTCAATCTACCATTTTCTACATTTGAAAATGCCTGTACCAAGTCAGGAATATGACAGTTCTTGTCCATTCGTTTTTGATGCGTTTTGTTATTTGATTTTGCCATGTGATTATGGACTTTCCGAATTGATTTTCCTCTGAGTTCAGTATTTTTGTGATTTTACTTTTTTCAAACGAAAGGATACTTCCGAGAACACCACGCCTGGTTATGACAAACTGAAAATGTTTGGGGACATATTTTAGATTTTTAAAACGTTAAAAAAAAAAATAAAAACTTTTTCAACCATTTCCAGAGGTTCAAATGTTCTTATTATACAATTTAAGCTTGAAATACATTTTGATTGATTTTAAGTGTTATTCTTTTACCCAGGCTAAGAGCTATCGCGAAAACTATCATTTCTTTTAAGAAAATGAAACGAGTGAAATTCAGCTTATAATAAAGGCAGTGTCTGCGTCATGCAGGTACGCGTGGCATAATTGGACTTCTTAGGGTACGTGTAACCGCCAAATATTCATATATTATTGGATAGAGATAATTGTGTATTAAACTGGTAAATTATCAAAATAAGTGAAACAAAAATATAGTTCACAGAGATTTTAAGATATGAGATGTCAACATACAATCAGTAATCCGATTTCATTTTTACCACATCCCTAATACGCTTTTGTAGAAACGATCCTGGCTAGATTTTGAATATTTTTCTTTAAATATTAACTATAATTATAGATTATCTATGCATATATATAACAAATTATTTATTCAAATAAATTAGTTCATCATATATAACCGTGACTTAATTTTTATTTTAAATTCTAAATATGAAGACCTGAAACGGAATTAGCAAGCAATTATTCCGGCGTTCTAAATGAATATATAATTATTAATTTGTTGTTGGTCCAGAGGTTGTTGGTCTAGATGTGAAACTTGTTGTCGGTCCAGAAATTGTTGGTCTAGAGGTGGAATCTATTGTCCGCCCTGAGGTTGTTCGTCTAGAGGTGGAATTTGTTGTCGGCCCTGAGGTTGTTGGTCCAGAGGTGAAATTTGTTGGTCCTGGGGATACGGTAGTTGGTCCCAGTATTGATGATTGTGGTGTAGTTGGAGGCATTGCCCTTGACAAACTTTGGCAAGTTTAAATATAATAAATTTTTATTTAGATTGTTTTTTTACAATGCCATCAATAAACAGATTATATACCCGTTCATTATGTGTTATTGCGAACCACAGAGTTGTCTGCTCTTGACCAAGGTATTTAAACTTTTGTAAGTTTACCTGTCCCATTGAATCAATACTATAGCAATTGCTCTCTGTGTAGTTTATTCATTTGAGACCTTAAATTTCTTCTTGGAGAAATCTATCGTTCATTGATTAATTTACCTGACCAAAAAAATATCCTCGTTTTTGGTTGAAATACATGTATAAACTGCATATGATACAGTTTTTATTGAATATCAACAATATATTTTCAATCTGTACATTATAAACACTGATTCAATTATAAAAAAGTTTATTTCGGATTTCCAATAAGTTAAAGGAAGATTTGCATTCAGTACAGCTTTCATTGGTTGGACTGTATACTTCAGACATCAGACAATTCAATGCAATTACACCAAACCAGTCATATAAAATATATAGGCCTAAAGTCTGTCAAAGGAGATTATAAATGATTTGTGACAATGCAAATACTAGATTTTAGAATATAAATGAATAACGTTAACCAATGAATTCAAAATACTAATATCTATTCAAATTCACAAATAGGTACTGAATAAACATCATGTAAATCATTAAATAAAGAAACATGAAATTTATAGTTTTAAAAAAGGGAAATAACAATGAACATTCTGAAACTGATTATACTAGTAAGGGAGACAACTACATATGCACTTTCATATTTAGTCAACGTGCATCACTATGTATTATCTATAAATTATGTGGCGAAGAGACATGATTTTGTTCAATACAATGACTGTACCTATTATAACAAATAGATGCAAACAACAGAATCAAAGGTGGAAATAAGCAAAGAATTACGGTCAATTCAAGATAATTGTCTGTGTGTAGTCAAAATAAGTTGTGATTGCATTGCGCATTTCAACTTCCTGTAAAATATAGAGTTATTGTCCTTTAAATCTGAGATTCACTTGTTGTCAAGTATCCAGTTGCGAGTATCGAGTTGCAAGTTACAAAAGTCAAGTTGCGAGTTAAGAAAGTCGAGTTGCGAGTTACGAAAGTGGAGTTGCGAGTTCAGAAAGTCGAGTTGCGAGTTACAAAAGTCGAGTTGCATGTTAAAAAATTCGAGTTGCGTGTTACAAAAGTCTAGTTGCGAGTTAAGAAAGTCGAGTTGGGAGTTACGAAAGTCGAGTTGCCGAGCCTGGCAATAATTGTTAGGGACCGCAAAATTTATTCTTTGGCAGTCAGACACTCAAACTTGTGGACGTTAAAATTATATATGTCTACATTGGCTAGAGATACAGGGGAAATGATGTGCGTGCATAAAACAAGTTTAAACCCGCTGCATTTTTGTGTCTGACCTTAGTCAGGAACCTATAGCCTTTGTTGCTCTTGTATATTTTTTTTATTTTGGTTCATCTTTATATTAAGGAGCATAGAATGGCGTAAATATTCTTGATCTAAAGATATATAACACTGTGTTTCGGGGCCTGTTTGGGGCTCCCTCTAGGTGTGTGATTTCTCGTTGTGTTGAAGACCAAATGGCCTTCGGTTGAATTGCATATTTTGGTTGGGTTGCTGTCTCTTTGACTCATTCCCCGATTTGATTCTTTGGTCTATGCATGTAGCCATCAAAGATACTATTGTAAAAACTACATTTGCGCCATTTTACAGGTAAGGTTTAATTGGAAAATTTAAAATGTTTAGTGCTTCATCGTGAATAAGATTTTTTTTAAAGTATTCCTCCAGGGTATTGGGTAACTTATAAAACTGAGTCACTTAGGTTTAAAATTATATAGTGTTCACACGTTTGAGATTGTCAATTATGAATAAATAAGAAAAACGGTTTCAGTTAGTTTTCTAAGAATTCAATTTGGATTGTTCCATATTCGGGAAACTAAAGATGATACTATGGTAATAACATATGATGCAGGAGGTAACGGTCATACTGCCATGACGTCCATAGAGATGTTCGAAATGTAAAGCCCCGATCACAACAGATCGTACGATTTTTTGTCGTGGAAGATCAATAAAAAAGTTGTCGTGCAAAATCAAATGTCAAAAAAATATGTAGAGAGATCACATCAGCTACGACATGTCTACGATGGTTCCACGATGGGTACAGTACAGGAAAAAAGAATTGTAATTATACTGTTGTGGGTTTGTCGCAAATGAGTCTTGTGAAAGCCGTGCGACTGTCGTATAACAATCGTGAGTTTTTGGTTCTATTTTTCAGATTTTCATGTCATGGAAATATGCGTGTAACCGTTGTGTCACTGTCGAACGACTGTCGCACAACAGTCGTGTGTCACTCGTACGTTTGACTCCGAAATGCTAGCATATAAACATGATAAAGAAGGCCCGATTTATTGCGTGCCATGTGGCATTTGCTTTCAATATTGTTCAGTGTCATCATAAGTTTGGTCCAAATAAACGGCGTTATTCCATATTGGTATCATTTTAGTAAGTTTCTCGTTATGAATTGGATTTTGAATAAAAAAGCATATTCACTTCAGAAAGTGTTATTCACCGCGCTAAACGTCTTACACTTTTACATGCAACGTAATGTATGGTAAAATGTTTCATGTAAAATTTGTTTTGGTATATGTTTGTCATTAAATACATTTTCTTTTCTCGGAATATGGAACAAAAACGTTACTGTCTTTTGTTTCGGTAAATATGGGGTTTAATTGACTTTGGAATAACTGATATTCACTTCGGCCATCGGCCTCAGTGAATATCATGTTTTTCAAAAGTCAAGAAAACCGCTTATTTACCTCATCAAAAGACAGTAACTGTATATTATTCGTATTATATGAAAAAGAAGATGTGGTATGATTGCCAATGAGACAACTGTCCACAAGAAACCAAAATGACATAGAAATTAACAACTATAGGTCACCATACGGCCTTCATAAATGAGCAAAGCCCATACCCCATAGTCAGCTATAAAAGGCCCCGAAATGACAATGTAAAACAAATCAAACGAGAAAACTAACGGCCTTATTTATATAAAAAAATAAAAAAATTGATACACAACTATTGAACAATATTAAAACATAATACATTTATAGTTACCTTTAAAACTAAGGGCTTGGACATTTTAACCTAAGACTATTAATGGCATGGACATGATTCCATAGCAAAATTAGTCTGGGGACATAAATTTTATCAAAAATATAACTATGCAACTCTTAAACATTACTAAAACATAACATCTAAATTTCCATGGTTTAAATGTAATTAAATATTATAGGATTTTATAGGACATGATTACCTAGGAAAATTTTAGTCTGGGGACATATATTAATAACATCGGACTAAATATACTAGTAAATTCGGTAACCATGGACTTTTTATACTAGCAATATTTGTACCCCCAGACATATTTTACCAGGACAAATTTATCACTTACACACGCATGCTTTGTTTATCAAATGTGAATCGATCCTCAAAAATATTTTTGTAACTCGCAACTTGACTTTCGTAACTCGCAACTCAACTTTCTTAACTCACAACTCGACTTTTGTAACTCGCAACTCGACTTTCTTAACTCGCAACTCGACTTTCTTAACTCGCGACTCGGCTTTCTTAACTCGCAACTCAACTTTTGTAACTCGCAACTCAACTTTCGTAACTCGCAACTAGACTTTTTTAACTCGCAACTCGACTTTTTTAACTCGCAACTCGACTATCTTAACTCGCAACTTGTAACTCGACTATATGAAACCCTCTTTAAATCTACTGGCAGATAGAAAGGCTATTAGAATTTATATATGTATTAAACTATTTGACAAGTTTTCACATGGGGCATGATAGTTTATAGCATATTTTTCTTTTGTAGACTGTCATGTCAAAGACATCCCCAGAAGTAACTCCTGACACCCATTTACAGGAACCTGCAGCACCAGTAGTTGAAGGTAATGCTCTAATGTTAATTATTCAGATACTGGCTGAAATGATTTATAATTACTTGTTTCTGATATAGGGAAACCTTTATATCTGCTTATAATGTTATAATGAAAAAACCCAGCAAATTGATGGGAAAAGTGAAATAGGCTATTGGTGAAGATTGATTGATTACAGATCACATAATTTTTTTTAATCTGTGCATGTCCGTAAATAAACAAATAAACAGACTCATACATCAGCACGTAGACATATTGACACACTGACAGATTTAACACATTAACAGATTTATATATCAACACATTGGCATATCGATGCATTTACAGATCGACATAATAATAGACTCCTACATCAACACATTGACATATTGGCACACTTACAGATTAACATATCACTAGACTCAAACGTCAACACAATAACATATTGAAACACTGACAGATCAACATTTTTACACTCATACATCATCAGGATGATAGATCAACACATTAACAGACATATTGACACACTGACAGATCAATTGATTACAAGACTCAAACTTTAACAAATTGACATATCGACACACTGACAGATTAACTCTTTAACACACATTTGTCATCACACTGATAGATCAACACATTGACATATTGAAACACTAACATATCAAAATATAACCAGATTCAAACATCAACACATTGACATATAGACACACTGACAGCTGAATACATTAACAGACTCGTACATTAACACATTGAATATTGAAACATTGACAGATCAACACTTTAGCACACATACATCATCACGCTAATAGATCAACACATTGATATACTCAAATATCAGCACATTAACATAATGATACACTGACATATCAACACATTCCCTGACTCAAACATCAGCACATTGACATAATGACACACTGACATATCAACACATTCCCTGACTCAAACATCAGCACATTGACATAATGACACACTGACATATCAACACATTCCCTGACTCAAACATCAACACATTGACATATTGACACACTGAATATCAACATCTTACCAGACTCAAACATAAATAATTGACAGATGAACACATTAACAGACTCATACATTGACACATTGACAGATCTACACATTAACAGACTGAAACATTTGCATATTGACAAATTGACACACTGACAAATCAACACATTAACAGACTAAAATATTCACACGTCGACATATTGACACATTGACAGGATCATACATCAATACATAGACATATAGACACTCTTGAACATATTGAACCACAAACATATTGAAAAACTCATACATTAACACATTAACAGATTCAAACATCAATGCATTAACACACTGTTATATCAATACATTAACACTCATACATCGACACATAAACATATTGACACACTGACATATTAACTAAAATTTCAGACTCATACATACACCTTGACATATTGGCACACTAACAGATCAACAAATTAACAGACTTGTACATCAACATGTAAACATATCAACACACTTATAAATTAACACATTAACAGATAAATTCATCCACACAGAGATATCGACAAACTGACATTTTAACACATTATCATGCAGACTCATACATCGACACAGACATATTGACACACTGAAATTTCAACACATTAAAATATTCATATATCAACACATTAACATATTAAAACACTAACAAATTAACACATTAACAGACTTCTACATCATTACACCAATAATTCAATACATAAACAGGCTAATACATAAAAACATAGACATAAAGACATTGTGACATATTTAACGCATTGACATATCGAAAAGATGACATATCAACATATTAACCAACAAATGAGGAGAAATTATCTATGAGTGTTTGTATGGATACATTTTTCTTTTCACAACATGAACAAATCAAAACTTTTCAATTTTTTAAATTTTTTTTTAGATTCCATCGGAAAAGGGCAACAGTCTGCCATGTTAAATCGTTTATTAGGGAAGGGCAGCTATGAATCTTTTGATATGAGATGCATGGTAACTGGCCAATTTTCTGTTGGGAAGTCGACTCTTGTTAAGCTGTTAGCTGGAGAAATTATACCTGATGGTCGACACCCGACAGATGGGATTTCTCTGGTAGAAGGTCGCTGTGGCCTAGATATTCTTACAAAAGAGTGGATTCTTGTTGATCCAGGTGAGAAAGTACAAACATCTGACCACATTTAAAGAAACTATTGCATGGACTGCGCTATCAGCAGAGATGTTATAGCACTGATTTAAATTAGTTTCACATTGTAGCCATTTTTTGTGCCTTCTATTCACGCACCATATTAATTCAATATCAAATCTGATTTGTGTATGAAAATCTTAACATTTTACTAATCTTATTAGAAAGATGTTAAGGTTTTATATTTTGAAATTGAATTTAAATGTTAAAATTATGCAATGAATTAAAATTTATTTTCCATAATCAATAATTTCATCAATCAATCAGTTAAAATATGACTCTCTTTAAAATGTGTTAATAGCATTATATGAATGTTACACCTGATAAGATATGATTCTTATTTTAATTCTGATTTTTCTTACATTCTTCACTTGGTTTTGACAGCCTGCACCTGTTTTGGATTTGATTTGCCTGATGTATTAAATATAATTTCAGACTCTTACAATGCCCTAGATGTTGTGTACCATAAGGTTTTAATGACCTCTCTGGAAGAAGAGGAGGAGAGTGAAGTTACCAACAAAGCTTCAGATACAAGCCCAACTGGTTATGCCAAAGCTACACTTTCCTCTTTGCCCTCAGAACAGTCTGCAACAGCACAATCTCTACCATCTACGAAATCCTCCAATGTGCCTCACACAGTAAACCAGATGGAACAGAAAATGAGAACAAGAATGACTAAAGAAGAAATAAGAAAGAAAATGGAAAAAGTCCTCAAAAGTGGGAAGTATAAAATGAAAGTTGGACGTCTTATCTTCTGGGATTTTGGTGGACAATACGTTTATTTAACAACACACCAGACCTTCATGACATTCCGAGCGTTGTTTCTTGTAGTATTTGATGGGAGCAAAGATTTGCATGAACAGGTCCCTGATGTGATGTGTTTTCCAGGGCAGCACATGACGCCAACGCCAGCAGGTAATATGCATGTTATTTACACTCCGATTATGTAAACAGGATACATTTCTATAACAGCAAGGGATAATTAAAAAAATAATTAAATTTGTCTTTTCTAAATATTTAAGAAAACCTAAATGTTTACGTAACTTGCTTACATTGCCACTTTGAGATTGTCACAAACTACCATATTAACCTCAATATGTCTCACATTTTGAAACATTGATATGAGGTTATACAATAATATTTTTCAAAGATTCCAGGTTTTATTTTTTGTATGTTGGAAAGTGTTTTGTATACACAAAAATGATCAGTTAAATTTGAATCAAATTGAGTGGCCAACTCTTTTAGGAAGTTAGAGCATGAGCAAACAACTGAACATTTTCAAATCAGTAGGCAGAACAATAGAATGACATCATGATATATTGTGATAAAGCGCTTTCCTGAAAATTTCTTTAGATTTTGCATGAGTGAATTTTCACAAAAAGGAGCTGATGATTTTATCATAAGCATGAACAGAGTGTTGCACTTATTGACAGACAACATCATATTTATATACCACCACAACACAATTTTGCGGTCGTATATTGGTTTGACGTTTGCTTCAATGTCATCATCCTAAGACACTTTACTTTTCGCACATTAACTGTAGTTTAAGTAAATGCATTTCTATGAAATTTTACCATACACTTCAATACCACAAAAAGGAAGGTTGGGATGGATTTTGGGGTTTATGGTACATGCTGTTAAGGAATTAGGGGCCAAAAAAGGGCCAAAAATAAGCATTTTTGTAACTTCCAGACATTAACTTGTGTGTTAGTGAATTGATCTCTCTGACCTTGTACCACAAGGTTCCATATCACAAAGGGAAGGCTGGGATTGATTCAGGGGGTAATTGCCTCATAATTTTAGGAAAAAGGGGCCAAAAAAGAAGCAAAAACAAGCTTTTTTCGAGTTGTACTAATAGTTCTAAAAGGTTCCACAAAGGTAAAGCTGGAATTGAGTTTGGGGGGAATTGCGGGAAACGCTTAGGAATTAAGGGCCGAAAAGGGGCCGAAAATTAGCATTTTTTCTAGTTTCCAGACAATAAATTGTGTTCTAGTGTATGGATCTCTCTGAAATTGTACTGAAAGGTACCACACCACAATGGGAAGGGTGGGATTGATATTGAGGGTAATTTCCTCAATTTTTTGGGAATTAGGGGCCAAAAAGGGTAAAAAAAACATGCATTTTTTTAGTTTCAGGACAATAACTTGTGTGTAAGTGTATGGATCTTTCTGAAATTGTACTACAAGGTTCCATCACAAAGGAAAGGCTCGGTTTGATTTTGGGTCCAAAAAGGGACAAAAAAACATGCCTTTTTCTAGTTTCCAGACAGTAACTTGTGTTCAATTGTATGGATCTTCCTGCAATTGTGCTGCAAGGTATTATACCACAAAGTGAAGGCTGGAATTGAGTTTGGGATGATGAATCATAAGGGATATTTTTTTTCTTTAAAATTCCATTTTAAGTTGGTTATTTCTGATATATATATATTAAAGCAAAAAATAATGATATGGCAGGAGATACACACCAAACAGGATATGTAAATTATTATATTAAGTATTGTGCAATAGCAAGAAATTTTCAATTGCACAGTTTTGCGCAACAGCAAGAAATCTTCAATTGCACAGTATTGCACAAAAAACAAGAAATCTTCAATTGTACAGTATTGTGCATTAGCAAGAAATCTTCATTTGCACAGTATTGCACAATAGCAAGAAATATCCAATTACACAAAATTGCGCAATAGCAAGAAATATTCAATTTCACAGTATTGCGCAATAGCAAGAACTATTGAATTGCACAGCATTGCGCAATTGCAAGAAATATTCAATTGCACAGTATTGGACAATAGCGAGAAATCTTCTTTTGCACAGTATTGTGCAAGAGGAAGAGATCTTCAATTGAAAGTTATTACAAATATTTTTAACCAATTTTTTTTTTTTTTAGATAATTCACAACATTTTTTTAGTGTCTGAAACCTATATTATGTCAAAAATTTGATAACAATACAAATTCAGACAGTATCAAGCTTGAATATTGTGTCCAAACATGCACAAACTGTTCAGGGTTCGACCTCTGCGGTTGTATGTATGTGCGTACCTTGCAAGGTCCTCATGTCAGTCAGACAGTTTTCACTTGACCTCGACCTCATTTCATGGATCAGTGAGCAAGGTTAAGTTTTGATGGTCTAGTATATTTGGTGTATGGAAGAATTCTAAGGTGTACATGTCCAAGTGGCAGGTGTGATCTGACCTTGACCTCATTTCATGGTTCGGTAATTATAGTTTAATTTTTGTGTTTTGGTCGTTTTTAGCTCACCTGGCCCAAAGGGCCAAGTGAGCTTTTCTCATCACTTGGCGTCCGGCGTCCGTCGTCCGGCGTCCGGCGTCGTCCGGCGTTAGCTTTTACAAAAATCTTCTCCTCTGAAACTACTGGGCCAAATCAAACCAAACTTGGCCACAATCATCATTGGGGTATCTAGTTTAAAAAATGTGTGGCGTGACCCGGTCATCTAATCAAGATGGCCGCCATGGCTAAAAATAGAACATAGGGGTAAAATGCAGTTTTTCGCTTATAACTCAAAAACCAAAGCATTTAGAGGAAATCTGACATGGGGTAAAAATGTTTATCAGGTCAAGATCTATCTGCCCTGAAATTTTCAGATGAATCGGTTAACCTGTTGTTTTGTTGCTGCCCCTGAATTGGTAATTATGAGGAAATTTTGCTGTTTTTGGTTATTATCTTGAATATTATTATAGATAGAGATAAACTGTTAACAGTAATAATGTTCAGTAAAGTTAGATTTACAAATAAGTCAACATGACCGAAATGGTCAGTTGACCCCTTTAGGAGTTATTGCCCTTTATAGTCAATTTTTAACCATTTTTCATAAATCTAAGTAATCTTTTACAAAAATCTTCTCCTCTGAAACTACTGAGCCAAATTAATCCAAACTTGGCCACAATCATCTTTGGGGTATCTAGTTTAAAAAATGTGTGACGTGACCCGGTCAACCAACCAAGATGGCTGCCACGGCTAAAAATAGAACATAGGGGTAAAATGCAGTTTTTGGCTTATAACTCAAAAACCAAAGCATTTTGAGGAAATTTGACAGGGATAAAAATGTTTATCAGGTCAATATCTATCTGCCCTGAAATTTTCAGATGAATTGGACAATCGGTTGTTGGCTTGCTGCCCTCCAATTGGTAATTTTTAAAGAAATTTTGCCGTTTTTGGTTATTATCTTGAATACTATTATAGATAGAGATAAACTGTAAACAGCAATAATGTTCAGCAAAGTAAGATCTACAAATAAGTCAACATGACCTAAATGGTCAATTGACCCCTTAAGGAGTTATTGCCCTTCATAGTCAATTTTTAACAATTTTCATTAATTCAGTAAATTTATGTAAATTTTTACCAAATATTTTTCTCTGTTACTAATGGGCAAGGTTCATTATAGATATAATTGTAAGAAGCAAGAACGTTCAGTAAAGTAAGAACTTCAAACACATCACCATCACCAAAATACAATTTTGTCATGAATCCATGTGTGTCCTTTGTTTAATATGCACATAGACCAAGGTGAGCGACACAGGCTCTTTAGTTTTTATACTGTATGCCATTGGTCTACAATATTTGGTATATGAAATAATTGTAGGGTGGACATATTCAACAGACAATTTCATAGAAATTGATCCAATATCCACCCATTTAGGTGTGAATCATATCTCTGGCCTAACATTGATACTGTGCTATGTACGTAATGTTTCGGGTTATTTAGGAAATGTTTTTATTCCAGGGAAACCTTCATCAGAGACCACCCCTATTGTTTTTGTTTTGACTTGTTATTTTTTTATTTTTAATTTATTTCTTTTTTAGTACTATTTTACTTTAATTTATTTCGTTTTATTTTTATTTTAGCTCACCTGGCCCGAAGGGCCAAGTGAGCTTTTCTCATCACTTGGCGTCCGTCGTCCGTCGTCGTTAACTTTTAGAAAAATCTTCTCCTCTGAAACTACTGGGCCAAATGAAACCAAACTTGGCCACAACCATCATTTGGGTATTTAGTTTAAAAAATGTGTGGCGTGACCCGCCAAACAAAACAAGATGGCCGCCATGGCTAAAAATAGAACATAGGGGTAAAATGCAGTTTTTGGCTTATAACTCAAAAACCAAAGCATTTAAAGCAAATCTGTCAAAGGGTAAAATTGTAAATCAGGTCAAGATCTATCTGCCCTGATATTTTCAGATGAATCCGACAACCCGTTGTTGGGTTGCTGCCCCTGAATTGGTAATTTTAGGGAAATTCTGTCCATTTTCACTTATTATCTTGAATATTATTATAGATAGAGATAAACTGTAAACAGCAATAATGTTCAGCAAAGTAAGATCTACAAATAAGTCAACATAACCAAAATGGTCAGTTGACCCCTTTAGGAGTTATTGCCCTTTATAGTCAATGTTTAACCATTTTTCGTTAATCTTAGTAATCTTTTACAAAAATCTTCTCCTCTGAAACTACTGATCCAAATAAAACCAAACTTGGCCGCAATCATTATTGGGGTTCCTAGTTAAAAAAATGTGTGGCGTGACCTGGCCAACCAACCAAGATGGCTGCCATGGCTAAAAATAGAACATAGGGGTAAAATGCAGTTTTTTGCTTATAACTCAAAAACCAAACCTTTTAGAGCAAATCTGACAAGTGGTAAAATTGTTTATCTAGGCAAGATCTAACTGCCAGAAATTTTCAGATGAATCCGACAACCCGTTGTTGGGTTGCTGCCCCTGAATTGGTAATTTTAGGGAAATTTTGATGTTTTTGGTTATTATCTTGAATATTATTATAGATAGAGATAAACTGTAAACAGCAATAATGTTAAGCAAAGTAAGATCTACAAATAAGTCAACATAACCAAAATGGTCAGTTGACCCCTTTAGGAGTTATTGCCCTTTATAGTCAATGTTTAACCATTTTTCGTTAATCTTAGTAATCTTTTACAAAAATCTTCTCCTCTGAAACTACTGGGCCAAATAAAACCAAACTTGGCCGCAATCATTATTGGGGTTCTTAGTTAAAAAAATGTGTGGCGTGACCTGGCCAACAAACTAAGATGGCTGCCATGGCTAAAAATAGAACATAGGGTTAAAATGCAGTTTTTTGCTTATAACTCAAAAACCAAACCTTTTAGAGCAAATCTGACATTGGTAAAATTGTTTATCTAGGCAAGATCTGACTGCCCTGAAATTTTCAGATGAATCCGACAACCCGTTGTTGGGTTGCTGCCCCTGAATTGGTAATTTTAGGGAAATTTTGATGTTTTTGGTTATTATCTTGAATATTATTATAGATAGAGATAAACTGTAAACAGCAATAATGTTAAGCAAAGTAAGATCTACAAATAAGTCAACATAACCAAAATGGTCAGTTGACCCCTTTAGGAGTTATTGCCCTTTATAGTCAATTTTTAACCATTTTTCGTTAATCTTAGTAATCTTTTACAAAAATCTTCTCCTCTGAAACTACTGGGCCAAATAAAACCAAACTTGGCCGCAATCATTATTGGGGTTCCTAGTTAAAAAAATGTGTGGCGTGACCTGGCCAACCAACCAAGATGGCTGCCATGGCTAAAAATAGAACATAGGGTTAAAATGCAGTTTTTTGCTTATAACTCAAAAACCAAACCTTTTAGAGCAAATCTGACAAGTGGTAAAATTGTTTATCTAGGCAAGATCTAACTGCCCTGACATTTTCAGATGAATCCGACTACCTGTTGTTGGGTTGCTGCCCCTGAATTGGTAATTTTAGGGAAATTTTGATGTTTTTGGTTATTATCTTGAATATTATTAGCTCACCTGGCCCAAAGGGCCAAGTGAGCTTTTCTCATCACTTGGCGTCCGGCGTCCGGCGTCCGGCGTCCGTCGTCCGTCGTCCGTCGTCCGGCGTTAGCTTTTACAAAAATCTTCTCCTCTGAAACTACTGGGCCAAATCAAACCAAACTTGGCCACAATCATCATTGGGGTATCTAGTTTAAAAATGTGTGGCGTGACCCGGTCAACCAACCAAGATGGCCGCCACGGCTAAAAATAGAACATAGGGGTAAAATGCAGTTTTTGGCTTATAACTCAAAAACCAAAGCATTTAGAGCAAATCAGACATGGTATAAAAATGTTTATCAGGTCAAGATCTATCTGCCCTGAAATTTTCAGATGAATCGGTCAATCGGTTGTTGGGTTGCTGCCCCTGAATTGGTAATTTTGAAGAAATTTTGCTGTTTTTGGTTATTATCTTGAATATTATTATAGTTACAGATAAACTGTAAACAGCAATAATGTTCAGCAAAGTAAGATCTACAAATAAGTCAACATGACCAAAATGGTCAGTTGACCCGTTTAGGAGTTATTGCCCTTTATAGTCAATTTTTAACCATCTTTCGTTAATTAAAGTAATCTTTTACAAAAATCTTCTCCTCTGAAACTACTTGGCCAAATTAATCCAAACTTGGCCACAATCATCTTTGGGGTATCTAGTTTGAAAAATGTGTGGCGTGACCTGGTCAACCAACCAAGATGGCCGCCACGGCTAAAAATAGAACAAAGGTGTAAAATGCAGTTTTTGGCTTATAACTCAAAAACCAAAGCATTTTGAGGAAATCTGACATGGTATAAAAATGTTTATCAGGTCAAGATCTATCTGCCCTAAAATTTTCAGATGAATCGGTCAATTGGTTGTTGGGTTGCTGCCCCTGAATTGGTAATTTTGAGGAAATTTTGCTGTTTTTGGTTATTATCTTGAATATTATTATAGATAGAGATAAACTGTAAACAGCAATAATGTTCAGCAAAGTAAGATCTACAAATAAGTCAACATGACCAAAATGGTCAGTTGACCCCTTTAGGAGTTATTGCCCTTTATAGTCAATTTTTAACCATTTTTCGTAAATTAAAGTAATCTTTTACAGAAATCTTCTCCTCTGAAACTACTTGGCCAAATTAATCCAAACTTGGCCACAATCATCTTTGGGGTATCTAGTTATAAAAATGTGTGGCGTGACCTGGTCAACCAACCAAGATGGCCGCCACCGCTAAAAATAGAACATAGGGGTAAAATGCAGTTTTTGGCTTATAACTCAAAAACCAAAGCATTTAGAGGAAATCTGACATGGGATAACAATGTTTATCAGGTCAAGAACTATCTGCCCTGAAATTTTCAGATGAATCGGTCAATCGGTTGTTGGGTTGCTGCCCCTGAATTGGTAATTTTGAGGAAATTTTGCTGTTTTTGGTATTATCTTGAATCATGTGAATATTATTATAGATAGAGATAAATTGTAAACAGCAATAATGTTCAGCAAAGTAAGATCTACAAATAAGTCAACATGACCAAAATGGTCAGTTGACCCCTTTAGGAGTTATTGCCCTTTATAGTCAATCTTTAACCATTTTTCATAAATCTAAGTAATCTTTTACAAAATCTCCACTGAAACTACTAGGCCACAATCATCTTTGGGGTATCTAGTTTGAAAAATGTGTCCGATGACCTGGCCATTCAACCAAGATGGCCGCCACGGCTAAAAATAGAACATAGGGGTAAAATGCAGTTTTTTGCTTATAACTATGAAACCAAAGCATCTAGAGCAAATCTGACAAGAAGTTAAATTGTAAATCAAGTCAATATCTATCTGCCCTGAATTTTTCAGATGAATTGGACAACTGGTTGTTGGGTTGCTGCCCTCCAATTGGTAATTTTAAAGAAATTTTGCTGTTTTTGGTTATCTTGAATACTATTATAGATAGCAATAAACTGTAAACAGCAATAATGTTTAGCAAAGTAAGATCTACAAATAAGTCAACATGACCTAAATGGTCAATTGACCCCTTAAGGAGTTATTGCCCTTTATAGTCAATTTTTAACAATTTTCATTAATTTGGTAAATTTATGTAAATTTTTACCAAATATAGTTCTCTGTTACTAATGGGCTAAGTTCATGATAGATATAATTGTAAGAAGCAAAATCGTTCAGTAAAGTAAGAACTTCAAACACATCACCACTACCAAAATACAATTTTATCATGAATCCATTTGTGTCCTTTGTTCAATATGCACAAAGACCAAGGTGAGCGACACAGGCTCTTTAGAGCCTCTAGTTATAGATAGAGATAAACTGTAAACAGCAATAATGTTCAGCCAAGTAAGATCTACAAATAAGTCAACATAACCAAAATGGTCAGTTGACCCCTTTAGGAGTTATTGCCCTTTATAGTCAATTTTTAACCATTTTTCGTTAATCTTAGTAATCTTTTACAAAAATCTTCTCCTCTGAAACTACTGGGCCAAATAAAACCAAACTTGGCCGCAATCATTATTGGGGTTCCTAGTTAAAAAAATGTGTGGCGTGACCCGGCCAACCATCCAAGATGGCTGCCATGGCTAAAAATAGAACATAGGGGTAAAATGCAGTTTTTTGCTTATAACTCAAAAACCAAACCTTTTAGAGCAAATCTGACAAGTGGTAAAATTGTTTATCTAGGCAAGATCTAACTGCCCTGACATTTTCAGATGAATCCGACAACCCGTTGTTGGGTTGCTGCCCCTGAATTGGTAATTTTAGGGAAATTTTGATGTTTTTGGTTATTATCTTGAATATTATTATGGATAGAGATAAACTGTAAACTGCAATAATGTTAAGCAAAGTAAGATCTACAAATAAGTCAACATAACCAAAATGGTCAGTTGACCCCTTTAGGAGTTATTGCCCTTTATAGTCAATTTTTAACCATTTTTCGTTAATCTTAGTAATCTTTTACAAAAATCTTCTCCTCTGAAACTACTGGGCCAAATAAAACCAAACTTGGCCGCAATCATTATTGGGGTTCCTAGTTAAAAAAATTTGTGGCGTGACTTGGCCAACCATCCAAGATGGCTGCCATGGCTAAAAATAGAACATAGGGGTAAAATGCAGTTTTTTGTTTATAACTCAAAAACCAAACCTTTTAGAGCAAATCTGACAAGTGGTAAAATTGTTTATCTAGGCAAGATCTAACTGCCCTGGAATTTTCAGATGAATCCAACAACCCGTTGTTGGGTTGCTGCCCCTGAATTGGTAATTTTAGGGAAATTTTGATGTTTTTGGTTATTATCTTGAATATTATTATAGATAGAGATAAACTGTAAACAGCAATAATGTTAAGCAAAGTAAGATCTACAAATAAGTCAACATAACCAAAATGGTCAGTTGACCCCTTTAGGAGTTATTGCCCTTTATAGTCAATTTTTAACCATTTTTCGTTAATCTTAGTAATCTTTTACAAAAATCTTCTCCTCTGAAACTACTGGGCCAAATAAAACCAAACTTGGCCGCAATCATTATTGGGGTTCCTAGTTAAAAAAATGTGTGGCGTGACCTGGCCAACCATCCAAGATGGCTGCCATGGCTAAAAATAGAACATAGGGGTAAAATGCAGTTTTTTGCTTATAACTCAAAAACCAAACCTTTTAGAGCAAATCTGACAAGTGGTAAAATTGTTTATCTAGGCAAGATCTAACTGCCCTGAAATTTTCAGATGACTCCGACAACCCGTTGTTGGGTTGCTGCCCCTGAATTGGTAATTTTAGGGAAATTTTGATGTTTTTGGTTATTATCTTGAATATTATTATAGATAGAGATAAACTGTAAACAGCAATAATGTTAAGCAAAGTAAGATCTACAAATAAGTCAACATGACCAAAATGGTCAGTTGACCCCTTTAGGAGTTATTGCCCTTTATAGTAAATTTTTAACCATTTTTCGTTAATCTTAGTAATCTTTTACAAAAATCTTCTCCTCTGAAACTACTAAGCCAAATAAAACCAAACTTGGCCGCAATTATTATTGGGGTTCCTAGTTAAAAAAATGTGTGGCGTGACCTGGCCAACCAACCAAGATGGCTGCCATGGCTAAAAATAGAACATAAGGGTAAAATGCAGTTTTTTGCTTATAACTCAAAAACCAAACCTTTTAGAGCAAATCTGACAAGTGGTAAAATTGTTTATCTAGGCAAGATCTAACTGCCCTGAAATTTTCAGATGAATCCGACAACCCGTTGTTGGGTTGCTGCCCCTGAATTGGTAATTTTAGGGAAATTTTGATGTTTTTGGTTATTATCTTGAATATTATTATAGATAGAGATAAACTGTAAACAGCAATAATGTTAAGCAAAGTAAGATCTACAAATAAGTCAACATAACCAAAATGGTCAGTTGACCCCTTTAGGAGTTATTGCCCTTTATAGTCAATTTTTAACCATTTTTCGTTAATCTTAGTAATCTTTTACAAAAATCTTCTCTGAAACTACTGGGCCAAATAAAACCAAACTTGGCCGCAATCATTATTGGGGTTCCTAGTTAAAAAAATGTGTGGCGTGACCCGGCCAACCATCCAAGATGGCTGCCATGGCTAAAAATAGAACATAGGGGTAAAATGCAGTTTTTTGCTTATAACTCAAAAACCAAACCTTTTAGAGCAAATCTGACAAGTAGTAAAATTGTTTATCTAGGCAAGATCTAACTGCCCTGAAATTTTCAGATGAATCCGACAACCCGTTGTTGGGTTGCTGCCCCTGAATTGGTAATTTTAGGGAAATTTTGATGTTTTTGGTTATTATCTTGAATATTATTATGAATAGAGATAAACTGTAAACTGCAATAATGTTAAGCAAAGTAAGATCTACAAATAAGTCAACATAACCAAAATGGTCAGTTGACCCCTTTAGGAGTTATTGCCCTTTATAGTCAATTTTTAACCATTTTTCGTTAATCTTAGTAATCTTTTACAAAAATCTTCTCCTCTGAAACTACTGGGCCAAATAAAACCAAACTTGGCCGCAATCATTATTGGGGTTCCTAGTTAAAAAAATGTGTGGCGTGACCTGGCCAACCATCCAAGATGGCTGCCATGGCTAAAAATAGAACATAGGGGTAAAATGCAGTTTTTTGTTTATAACTCAAAAACCAAACCTTTTAGAGCAAATCTGACAAGTGGTAAAATTGTTTATCTAGGCAAGATCTAACTGCCCTGGAATTTTCAGATGAATCCGACAACCCGTTGTTGGGTTGCTGCCCCTGAATTGGTAATTTTAGGGAAATTTTGATGTTTTTGGTTATTATCTTGAATATTATTATAGATAGAGATAAACTGTAAACAGCAATAATGTTAAGCAAAGTAAGATCTACAAATAAGTCAACATAACCAAAATGGTCAGTTGACCCCTTTAGGAGTTATTGCCCTTTATAGTCAATTTTTAACCATTTTTCGTTAATCTTAGTAATCTTTTACAAAAATCTTCTCCTCTGAAACTACTGGGCCAAATAAAACCAAACTTGACCGCAATCATTATTGGGGTTCCTAGTTAAAAAAAATGTGTGGCGTGACCTGGCCAACCATCCAAGATGGCTGCCATGGCTAAAAATAGAACATAGGGGTAAAATGCAGTTTTTTGCTTATAACTCAAAAACCAAACCTTTTAGAGCAAATCTGACAAGTGGTAAAATTGTTTATCTAGGCAAGATCTAACTGCCCTGAAATTTTCAGATGAATCCGACAACCCGTTGTTGGGTTGCTGCCCCTGAATTGGTAATTTTAGGGAAATTTTGATGTTTTTGGTTATTATCTTGAATATTATTATAGATAGAGATAAACTGTAAACAGCAATAATGTTAAGCAAAGTAAGATCTACAAATAAGTCAACATAACCAAAATGGTCAGTTGACCCCTTTAGGAGTTATTGCCCTTTATAGTAAATTTTTAACCATTTTAGTAATCTTTTACAAAAATCTTATCCTCTGAAACTACTGGGCCAAATAAAACCAAACTTGGCCGCAATTATTATTGGGGTTCCTAGTTAAAAAAATGTGTGGCGTGACCTGGCCAACCAACCAAGATGGCTGCCATGGCTAAAAATAGAGCATAAGGGTAAAATGCAGTTTTTTGCTTATAACTCAAAAACCAAACCTTTTAGAGCAAATCTGACAAGTGGTAAAATTGTTTATCTAGGCAAGATCTAACTGCCCTGAAATTTTCAGATGAATCCGACAACCCGTTGTTGGGTTGCTGCCCCTGAATTGGTAATTTTAGGGAAATTTTGATGTTTTTGGTTATTATCTTGAATATTATTATGAATAGAGATAAACTGTAAACTGCAATAATGTTAAGCAAAGTAAGATCTACAAATAAGTCAACATAACCAAAATGGTCAGTTGACCCCTTTAGGAGTTATTGCCCTTTATAGTCAATTTTTAACCATTTTTCGTTAATCTTAGTAATCTTTTACAAAAATCTTCTCCTCTGAAACTACTGGGCCAAATAAAACCAAACTTGGCCGCAATCATTATTGGGGTTCCTAGTTAAAAAAATGTGTGGCGTGACCTGGCCAACCATCCAAGATGGCTGCCATGGCTAAAAATAGAACATAGGGGTAAAATGCAATTTTTTGTTTATAACTCAAAAACCAAACCTTTTAGAGCAAATCTGACAAGTGGTAAAATTGTTTATCTAGGCAAGATCTAACTGCCCTGGAATTTTCAGATGAATCCGACAACCCGTTGTTGGGTTGCTGCCCCTGAATTGGTAATTTTAGGGAAATTTTGATGTTTTTGGTTATTATCTTGAATATTATTATAGATAGAGATAAACTGTAAACAGCAATAATGTTAAGCAAAGTAAGATCTACAAATAAGTCAACATAACCAAAATGGTCAGTTGACCCCTTTAGGAGTTATTGCCCTTTATAGTCAATTTTTAACCATTTTTCGTTAATCTTAGTAATCTTTTACAAAAATCTTCTCCTCTGAAACTACTGGGCCAAATAAAACCAAACTTGGCCGCAATCATTATTGGGGTTCCTAGTTAAAAAAATGTGTGGCGTGACCTGGCCAACCATCCAAGATGGCTGCCATGGCTAAAAATAGAACATAGGGGTAAAATGCAGTTTTTTGCTTATAACTCAAAAACCAAACCTTTTAGAGCAAATCTGACAAGTGGTAAAATTGTTTATCTAGGCAAGATCTAACTGCCCTGAAATTTTCAGATGAATCCGACAACCCGTTGTTGGGTTGCTGCCCCTGAATTGGTAATTTTAGGGAAATTTTGATGTTTTTGGTTATTATCTTGAATATTATTATAGATAGAGATAAACTGTAAACAGCAATAATGTTAAGCAAAGAAAGATCTACAAATAAGTCAACATAACCAAAATGGTCAGTTGACCCCTTTAGGAGTTATTGCCCTTTATAGTAAATTTTTAACCATTTTAGTAATCTTTTACAAAAATCTTATCCTCTGAAACTACTGGGCCAAATAAAACCAAACTTGGTCGCAATTATTATTGGGGTTCCTAGTTAAAAAAATGTGTGGCGTGACCTGGCCAACCAACCAAGATGGCTGCCATGGCTAAAAATAGAGCATAAGGGTAAAATGCAGTTTTTTGCTTATAACTCAAAAACCAAACCTTTTAGAGCAAATCTGACAAGTGGTAAAATTGTTTATCTAGGCAAGATCTAACTGCCCTGAAATTTTCAGATGAATCCGACAACCCGTTGTTGGGTTGCTGCCCCTGAATTGGTAATTTTAGGGAAATTTTGATGTTTTTGGTTATTATCTTGAATATTATTATAGATAGAGATAAACTGTAAACAGCAATAATGTTAAGCAAAGTAAGATCTACAAATAAGTCAACATAACCAAAATGGTAAGTTGACCCCTTTAGGAGTTATTGCCCTTTATAGTCAATTTTTAACCATTTTTCGTTAATCTTAGTAATCTTTTACAAAAATCTTCTCCTCTGAAACTACTGGGCCAAATAAAACCAAACTTGGCCGCAATCATTATTGGGCAAATCTGACAAGTGGTAAAATTGTTTATCTAGGCAAGATCTAACTGCCCTGAAATTTTCAGATGAATCCGACAACCCGTTGTTGGGTTGCTGCCCCTGAATTGGTAATTTTAGGGAAATTTTGATGTTTTTGGTTATTATCTTGAATATTATTATAGATAGAGATAAACTGTAAACAGCAATAATGTTAAGCAAAGTAAGATCTACAAATAAGTCAACATAACCAAAATGGTCAGTTGACCCCTTTAGGAGTTATTGCCCTTTATAGTCAATTTTTAACCATTTTTCGTTAATCTTAGTAATCTTTTACAAAAATCTTCTCCTCTGAAACTACTGGGCCAAATAAAACCAAACTTGGCCGCAATCATTATTGGGGTTCCTAGTTAAAAAAATGTGTGGCGTGACCTGGCCAACCAACCAAGATGGCTGCCATTATCATGGCTAAAAATAGAACATAGGGGTAAAATGCAGTTTTTTGCTTATAACTCAAAAACCAAACCTTTTAGAGCAAATCTGACAAGTGGTAAAATTGTTTATCTAGGCAAGATCTAACTGCCCTGAAATTTTCAGATGAATCCGACAACCCGTTGTTGGGTTGCTGCCCCTGAATTGGTAATTTTAGGGAAATTTTGATGTTTTTGGTTATTATCTTGAATATTATTATAGATAGAGATAAACTGTAAACAGCAATAATGTTCAGCCAAGTCAGATCTACAAATAAGTCAACATAACCAAAAATGGTCAGTTGACCCCTTTAGGAGTTATTGCCCTTTATAGTCAATTTTTAACCATTTTTCGTTAATCTTAGTAATCTTTTACAAAAATCTTCTCCTCTGAAACTACTAGGCCAAATAAAACCAAACTTGGCCGCAATCATTATTGGGGTTCCTAGTTAAAAAAATGTGTGGCGTGACCTGGCCAACCATCCAAGATGGCTGCCATGGCTAAAAATAGAACATAGGGGTAAAATGCAGTTTTTTGCTTATAACTCAAAAACCAAACCTTTTAGAGCAAATCTGACAAGTGGTAAAATTGTTTATCTAGGCAAGATCTAACTGCCCTGACATTTTCAGATGAATCCGACCACCCGTTGTTGGTTTGCTGCCCCTGAATTGGTAATTTTAGGGAAATTTTGATGTTTTTGGTTATTATCTTGAATATTATTATAGATAGAGATAAACTGTAAACAGCAATAATGTTCAGCCAAGTAAGATCTACAAATAAGTCAACGTAACCAAAATGGTAAGTTGACCCTTTTAGGAGTTATTGCCCTTTATAGTCAATTTTTAACCATTTTTCGTTAATCTTAGTAATCTTTTACAAAAATATTCTCCTCTGAAACTACTGGGCCAAATAAAACCAAACTTGGCCGCAATCATTATTGGGGTTCCTAGTTAAAAAAAATGTGTGGCGTGACCTGGCCAACCAACCAAGATGGCTGCCATGGCTAAAAATAGAACATAGGGGTAAAATGCAGTTTTTTGCTTATAACTCAAAAAACAAACCTTTTAGAGCAAATCTGACAAGTGGTAAAATTGTTTATCTAGGCAAGATCTAACTGCCCTGACATTTTCAGATGAATCCGACCACCCGTTGTTGGGTTGCTGCTCCTGAATTGGTAATTTTAGGGAAATTTTGATGTTTTTGGTTATTATCTTGAATATTATTATAGATAGAGTTAAACTGTAAACAGCAATAATGTTAAGCAAAGTAAGATCTACAAATAAGTCAACATAACCAAAATGGTCATTTGACCCCTTTAGGAGTTATTGCCCTTTATAGTCAATTTTTAACCATTTTTCGTTAATCTTAGTAATCTTTTACAAAAATCTTCTCCTCTGAAACTACTGGGCCAAATAAAACCAAACTTGGCTGCAATCATTATTGGGGTTCCTAGTTAAAAAAATGTGTGGCGTGACCCGGCCAACCAACCAAGATGGCTGCCATGGCTAAAAATAGAACATAGGGGTAAAATGCAGTTTTTTGCTTATAACTCAAAAACCAAACCTTTTAGAGCAAATCTGACAAGTGGTAAAATTGTTTATCTAGGCAAGATCTAACTGCCCTGACATTTTCAGATGAATCCGACAACCCGTTGTTGGTTTGCTGCCCCTGAATTGGTAATTTTAGGGAAATTTTGATGTTTTTGGTTATTATCTTGAATATTATTATAGATAGAGATAAACTGTAAACAGCAATAATGTTAAGCAAAGTAAGATCTACAAATAAGTCAACATAACCAAAATGGTCAGTTGACCCCTTTAGGAGTTATTGCCCTTTATAGTCAATTTTTAACCATTTTTCGTTAATCTTAGTAATCTTTTACAAAAATCTTCTCCTCTGAAACTACTAGGCCAAATAAAACCAAACTTGGCCGCAATCATTATTGGGGTTCCTAGTTAAAAAAATGTGTGGCGTGACCTGGCCAACCAACCAAGATGGCTGCCATGGCTAAAAATAGAACATAGGGGTAAAATGCAGTTTTTTGCTTATAACTCAAAAACCAAACCTTTTAGAGCAAATCTGACAAGTGGTAAAATTGTTTATCTAGGCAAGATCTAACTGCCCTGACATTTTCAGATGAATCCGACCACCCGTTGTTGGGTTGCTGCTCCTGAATTGGTAATTTTAGGGAAATTTTGATGTTTTTGGTTATTATCTTGAATATTATTATAGATAGAGATAAACTGTAAACAGCAATAATGTTCAGCCAAGTAAGATCTACAAATAAGTCAACGTAACCAAAATGGTAAGTTGACCCTTTTAGGAGTTATTGCCCTTTATAGTCAATTTTTAACCATTTTTCGTTAATCTTAGTAATCTTTTACAAAAATCTTCTCCTCTGAAACTACTGGGCCAAATAAAACCAAACTTGGCCGCAATCATTATTGGGGTTCCTAGTTAATAAAAATGTGTGGCGTGACCTGGCCAACCAACCAAGATGGCTGCCATGGCTAAAAATAGAACATAGGGGTAAAATGCAGTTTTTTGCTTATAACTCAAAAACCAAACCTTTTAGAGCAAATCTGACAAGTGGTAAAATTGTTTATCTAGGCAAGATCTAACTGCCCTGACATTTTTAGATGAATCCGACCACCCGTTGTTGGGTTGCTGCTCCTGAATTGGTAATTTTAGGGAAATTTTGATGTTTTTGGTTATTATCTTGAATATTATTATAGATAGAGTTAAACTGTAAACAGCAATAATGTTAAGCAAAGTAAGATCTACAAATAAGTCAACATAACCAAAATGGTCAGTTGACCCCTTTAGGAGTTATTGCCCTTTATAGTCAATTTTTAACCATTTTTCGTTAATCTTAGTAATCTTATACAAAAATCTTCTCCTCTGAAACTACTGGGCCAAATAAAACCAAACTTGGCTGCAATCATTATTGGGGTTCCTAGTTAAAAAAATGTGTGGCGTGACCCGGCCAACCAACCAAGATGGCTGCCATGGCTAAAAATAGAACATAGGGGTAAAATGCAGTTTTTTGCTTATAACTCAAAAACCAAACCTTTTAGAGCAAATCTGACAAGTGGTAAAATTGTTTATCTAGGCAAGATCTAACTGCCCTGACATTTTCAGATGAATCCGACCACCCGTTGTTGGGTTGCTGCTCCTGAATTGGTAATTTTAGGGAAATTTTGATGTTTTTGGTTATTATCTTGAATATTATTATAGATAGAGATAAACTGTAAACAGCAATAATGTTAAGCAAAGTAAGATCTACAAATAAGTCAACATAACCAAAATGGTCAGTTGACCCCTTTAGGAGTTATTGCCCTTTATAGTCAATTTTTAACCATTTTTCGTTAATCTTAGTAATCTTTTACAAAAATCTTCTCCTCTGAAACTACTGGGCCAAATAAAACCAAACTTGGCCGCAATCATTATTGGGGTTCTTAGTTAAAAAAATGTGTGGCGTGACCTGGCCAACCAACCAAGATGGCTGCCATGGCTAAAAATAGAACATATATAGGTAAAATGCAGTTTTTTGCTTATAACTCAAAAACCAAACCTTTTAGAGCAAATCTGACAAGTGGTAAAATTGTTTATCTAGGCAAGATCTAACTGCCCTGACATTTTCAGATGAATCCGACCACCCGTTGTTGGGTTGCTGCTCCTGAATTGGTAATTTTAGGGAAATTTTGATGTTTTTGGTTATTATCTTGAATATTATTATAGATAGAGATAAACTGTAAACAGCAATAATGTTCAGCCAAGTAAGATCTACAAATAAGTCAACATAACCAAAATGGTCAGTTGACCCCTTTAGGAGTTATTGCCCTTTATAGTCAATTTTTAACCATTTTTCGTTAATCTTAGTAATCTTTTACAAAAATCTTCTCCTCTGAAACTACTAGGCCAAATAAAACCAAACTTGGCCGCAATCATTATTGGGGTTCCTAGTTAAAAAAATGTGTGGCGTGACCCGGCCAACCATCCAAGATGGCTGCCATGGCTAAAAATAGAACATAGGGGTAAAATGCAGTTTTTTGCTTATAACTCAAAAACCAAACCTTTTAGAGCAAATCTGACAAGTGGTAAAATTGTTTATCTAGGCAGGATCTAACTGCCCTGACATTTTCAGATGAATCCGACCACCCGTTGTTGGGTTGCTGCTCCTGAATTGGTAATTTTAGGGAAATTTTGATGTTTTTGGTTATTATCTTGAATATTATTATAGATAGAGATAAACTGTAAACAGCAATAATGTTCAGCCAAGTAAGATCTACAAATAAGTCAACATAACCAAAATGGTCAGTTGACCCCTTTAGGAGTTATTGCCCTTTATAGTCAATTTTTAACCATTTTTCGTTAATCTTAGTAATCTTTTACAAAAATCTTCTCCTCTGAAACTACTGGGCCAAATAAAACCAAACTTGGCCGCAATCATTATTGGGGTTCATAGTTAAAAAATGTGTGGCGTGACCCGGCCAACCATCCAAGATGGCTGCCATGGCTAAAAATAGAACATAGGGGTAAAATGCAGTTTTTTGCTTATAACTCGAAAACCAAACCTTTTAGAGCAAATCTGACAAGTGGTAAAATTGTTTATCTAGGCAAGATCTAACTGCCCTGAAATTTTCAGATGAATCCGACAACCCGTTGTTGGTTTGCTGCCCCTGAATTGGTAATTTTAGGGAAATTTTGATGTTTTTGGTTATTATCTTGAATATTATTATAGATAGAGATAAACTGTAAACAGCAATAATGTTAAGCAAAGTAAGATCTACAAATAAGTCAACATAACCAAAATGGTCAGTTGACCCCTTTAGGAGTTATTGCCCTTTATAGTCAATTTTTAACCATTTTTCGTTAATCTTAGTAATCTTTTACAAAAATCTTCTCCTCTGAAACTACTGGGCCAAATAAAACCAAACTTGGCCGCAATCATTATTGGGGTTCCTAGTTAAAAAAAATGTGTGGCGTGACCTGGCCAACCAACCAAGATGGCTGCCATGGCTAGAAATAGAACATAGGGGTAAAATGCAGTTTTTTGCTTATAACTCAAAAACCAAACCTTTTAGAGCAAATCTGACAAGTGGTAAAATTGTTTATCTAGGCAAGATCTAACTGCCCTGACATTTTCAGATGAATCCGACCACCCGTTGTTGGGTTGCTGCTCCTGAATTGGTAATTTTAGGGAAATTTTGATGTTTTTGGTTATTATCTTGAATATTATTATAGATAGAGTTAAACTGTAAACAGCAATAATGTTAAGCAAAGTAAGATCTACAAATAAGTCAACATAACCAAAATGGTCAGTTGACCCCTTTAGGAGTTATTGCCCTTTATAGTCAATTTTTAACCATTTTTCGTTAATCTTAGTAATCTTTTACAAAAATCTTCTCCTCTGAAACTACTGGGCCAAATAAAACCAAACTTGGCCGCAATCATTATTGGGGTTCCTAGTTAAAAAAATGTGTGGCGTGACCTGGCCAACCAACCAAGATGGCTGCCATGGCTAAAAATAGAACATATAGGTAAAATGCAGTTTTTTGCTTATAACTCAAAAACCAAACCTTTTAGAGCAAATCTGACAAGTGGTAAAATTGTTTATCTAGGCAAGATCTAACTGCCCTGACATTTTCAGATGAATCCGACCACCCGTTGTTGGGTTGCTGCTCCTGAATTGGTAATTTTAGGGAAATTTTGATGTTTTTGGTTATTATCTTGAATATTATTATAGATAGAGATAAACTGTAAACAGCAATAATGTTCAGCCAAGTAAGATCTACAAATAAGTCAACATAACCAAAATGGTCAGTTGACCCCTTTAGGAGTTATTGCCCTTTATAGTCAATTTTTAACCATTTTTCGTTAATCTTAGTAATCTTTTACAAAAATCTTCTCCTCTGAAACTACTAGGCCAAATAAAACCAAACTTGGCCGCAATCATTATTGGGGTTCCTAGTTAAAAAAATGTGTGGCGTGACCCGGCCAACCATCCAAGATGGCTGCCATGGCTAAAAATAGAACATAGGGGTAAAATGCAGTTTTTTGCTTATAACTCAAAAACCAAACCTTTTAGAGCAAATCTGACAAGTGGTAAAATTGTTTATCTAGGCAAGATCTAACTGCCCTGAAATTTTCAGATGAATCCGACAACCCGTTGTTGGGTTGCTGCCCCTGAATTGGTAATTTTAGGGAAATTTTGATGTTTTTGGTTATTATCTTGAATATTATTATAGATAGAGTTAAACTGTAAACAGCAATAATGTTAAGCAAAGTAAGATCTACAAATAAGTCAACATAACCAAAATGGTCAGTTGACCCCTTTAGGAGTTATTGCCCTTTATAGTCAATTTTTAACCATTTTTCGTTAATCTTAGTAATCTTTTACAAAAATCTTCTCCTCTGAAACTACTGGGCCAAATAAAACCAAACTTGGCCGCAATCATTATTGGGGTTCCTAGTTAAAAAAATGTGTGGCGTGACCTGGCCAACCAACCAAGATGGCTGCCATGGCTAAAAATAGAACATATAGGTAAAATGCAGTTTTTTGCTTATAACTCAAAAACCAAACCTTTTAGAGCAAATCTGACAAGTGGTAAAATTGTTTATCTAGGCAAGATCTAACTGCCCTGACATTTTCAGATGAATCCGACCACCCGTTGTTGGGTTGCTGCTCCTGAGTTGGTAATTTTAGGGAAATTTTGATGTTTTTGGTTATTATCTTGAATATTATTATAGATAGAGTTAAACTGTAAACAGCAATAATGTTAAGCAAAGTAAGATCTACAAATAAGTCAACATAACCAAAATGGTCAGTTGACCCCTTTAGGAGTTATTGCCCTTTATAGTCAATTTTTAACCATTTTTCGTTAATCTTAGTAATCTTTTACAAAAATCTTCTCCTCTGAAACTACTGGGCCAAATAAAACCAAACTTGGCCGCAATCATTATTGGGGTTCCTAGTTAAAAAAATGTGTGGCGTGACCTGGCCAACCAACCAAGATGGCTGCCATGGCTAAAAATAGAACATATAGGTAAAATGCAGTTTTTTGCTTATAACTCAAAAACCAAACCTTTTAGAGCAAATCTGACAAGTGGTAAAATTGTTTATCTAGGCAAGATCTAACTGCCCTGACATTTTCAGATGAATCCGACCACCCGTTGTTGGGTTGCTGCTCCTGAATTGGTAATTTTAGGGAAATTTTGATGTTTTTGGTTATTATCTTGAATATTATTATAGATAGAGATAAACTGTAAACAGCAATAATGTTCAGCCAAGTAAGATCTACAAATAAGTCAACATAACCAAAATGGTCAGTTGACCCCTTTAGGAGTTATTGCCCTTTATAGTCAATTTTTAACCATTTTTCGTTAATCTTAGTAATCTTTTACAAAAATCTTCTCCTCTGAAACTACTAGGCCAAATAAAACCAAACTTGGCCGCAATCATTATTGGGGTTCCTAGTTAAAAAAATGTGTGGCGTGACCCGGCCAACCATCCAAGATGGCTGCCATGGCTAAAAATAGAACATAGGGGTAAAATGCAGTTTTTTGCTTATAACTCAAAAACCAAACCTTTTAGAGCAAATCTGACAAGTGGTAAAATTGTTTATCTAGGCAAGATCTAACTGCCCTGAAATTTTCAGATGAATCCGACAACCCGTTGTTGGGTTGCTGCCCCTGAATTGGTAATTTTAGGGAAATTTTGATGTTTTTGGTTATTATCTTGAATATTATTATAGATAGAGTTAAACTGTAAACAGCAATAATGTTAAGCAAAGTAAGATCTACAAATAAGTCAACATAACCAAAATGGTCAGTTGACCCCTTTAGGAGTTATTGCCCTTTATAGTCAATTTTTAACCATTTTTCGTTAATCTTAGTAATCTTTTACAAAAATCTTCTCCTCTGAAACTACTGGGCCAAATAAAACCAAACTTGGCCGCAATCATTATTGGGGTTCCTAGTTAAAAAAATGTGTGGCGTGACCTGGCCAACCAACCAAGATGGCTGCCATGGCTAAAAATAGAACATATAGGTAAAATGCAGTTTTTTGCTTATAACTCAAAAACCAAACCTTTTAGAGCAAATCTGACAAGTGGTAAAATTGTTTATCTAGGCAAGATCTAACTGCCCTGACATTTTCAGATGAATCCGACCACCCGTTGTTGGGTTGCTGCTCCTGAATTGGTAATTTTAGGGAAATTTTGATGTTTTTGGTTATTATCTTGAATATTATTATAGATAGAGATAAACTGTAAACAGCAATAATGTTCAGCCAAGTAAGATCTACAAATAAGTCAACATAACCAAAATGGTCAGTTGACCCCTTTAGGAGTTATTGCCCTTTATAGTCAATTTTTAACCATTTTTCGTTAATCTTAGTAATCTTTTACAAAAATCTTCTCCTCTGAAACTACTAGGCCAAATAAAACCAAACTTGGCCGCAATCATTATTGGGGTTCCTAGTTAAAAAAATGTGTGGCGTGACCCGGCCAACCATCCAAGATGGCTGCCATGGCTAAAAATAGAACATAGGGGTAAAATGCAGTTTTTTGCTTATAACTCAAAAACCAAACCTTTTAGAGCAAATCTGACAAGTGGTAAAATTGTTTATCTAGGCAAGATCTAACTGCCCTGACATTTTCAGATGAATCCGACCACCCGTTGTTGGGTTGCTGCTCCTGAATTGGTAATTTTAGGGAAATTTTGATGTTTTTGGTTATTATCTTGAATATTATTATAGATAGAGATAAACTGTAAACAGCAATAATGTTCAGCCAAGTAAGATCTACAAATAAGTCAACATAACCAAAATGGTCAGTTGACCCCTTTAGGAGTTATTGCCCTTTATAGTCAATTTTTAACCATTTTTCGTTAATCTTAGTAATCTTTTACAAAAATCTTCTCCTCTGAAACTACTAGGCCAAATAAAACCAAACTTGGCCGCAATCATTATTGGGGTTCCTAGTTAAAAAAATGTGTGGCGTGACCCGGCCAACCATCCAAGATGGCTGCCATGGCTAAAAATAGAACATAGGGGTAAAATGCAGTTTTTTGCTTATAACTCAAAAACCAAACCTTTTAGAGCAAATCTGACAAGTGGTAAAATTGTTTATCTAGGCAAGATCTAACTGCCCTGAAATTTTCAGATGAATCCGACAACCCGTTGTTGGGTTGCTGCCCCTGAATTGGTAATTTTAGGGAAATTTTGATGTTTTTGGTTATTATCTTGAATATTATTATAGATAGAGATAAACTGTAAACAGCAATAATGTTCAGTTAAGTAAGATCTACAAATAAATCAACATAACCAAAATGGTCAGTTGATCCCTTTAGGAGTTATTGCCCTTTATAGTCAATTTTTAACCATTTTTCGTTAATCTTAGTAATCTTTTACAAAAATCTTCTCCTTTGAAACTACTGGGCCAAATAAAACCAAACTTGGCCGCAATCATTATTGGGGTTTCTAGTTAAAAAAATGTGTGGCGTGACCCGGCCAACCATCCAAGATGGCTGCCATGGCTAAAAATAGAACATAGGGGTAAAATGCAGTTTTTTGCTTATAACTCAAAAACCAAACCTTTTAGAGCAAATCTGACAAGTGGTAAAATTGTTTATCTAGGCAAGATCTAACTGCCCTGACATTTTCAGATGAATCCGACCACCCGTTGTTGGGTTGCTGCTCCTGAATTGGTAATTTTAGGGAAATTTTGATGTTTTTGGTTATTATCTTGAATATTATTATAGATAGAGTTAAACTGTAAACAGCAATAATGTTAAGCAAAGTAAGATCTACAAATAAGTCAACATAACCAAAATGGTCAGGTTACCCCTTTAGGAGTTATTGCCCTTTATAGTCAATTTTTAACCATTTTTCGTTAATCTTAGTAATCTTTTACAAAAATCTTCTCCTCTGAAACTACTGGGCCAAATAAAACCAAACTTGGCCGCAATCATTATTGGGGTTCCTAGTTAAAAAAATGTGTGGCGTGACCTGGCCAACCAACCAAGATGGCTGCCATGGCTAAAAATAGAACATATAGGTAAAATGCAGTTTTTTGCTTATAACTCAAAAACCAAACCTTTTAGAGCAAATCTGACAAGTGGTAAAATTGTTTATCTAGGCAAGATCTAACTGCCCTGACATTTTCAGATGAATCCGACCACCCGTTGTTGGGTTGCTGCTCCTGAATTGGTAATTTTAGGGAAATTTTGATGTTTTTGGTTATTATCTTGAATATTATTATAGATAGAGATAAACTGTAAACAGCAATAATGTTCAGCCAAGTAAGATCTACAAATAAGTCAACATAACCAAAATGGTCAGTTGACCCCTTTAGGAGTTATTGCCCTTTATAGTCAATTTTTAACCATTTTTCGTTAATCTTAGTAATCTTTTACAAAAATCTTCTCCTCTAAAACTACTAGGCCAAATAAAACCAAACTTGGCCGCAATCATTATTGGGGTTCCTAGTTAAAAAAATGTGTGGCGTGACCCGGCCAACCATCCAAGATGGCTGCCATGGCTAAAAATAGAACATAGGGGTAAAATGCAGTTTTTTGCTTATAACTCAAAAACCAAACCTTTTAGAGCAAATCTGACAAGTGGTAAAATTGTTTATCTAGGCAAGATCTAACTGCCCTGAAATTTTCAGATGAATCCGACAACCCGTTGTTGGGTTGCTGCCCCTGAATTGGTAATTTTAGGGAAATTTTGATGTTTTTGGTTATTATCTTGAATATTATTATAGATAGAGTTAAACTGTAAACAGCAATAATGTTAAGCAAAGTAAGATCTACAAATAAGTCAACATAACCAAAATGGTCAGTTGACCCCTTTAGGAGTTATTGCCCTTTATAGTCAATTTTTAACCATTTTTCGTTAATCTTAGTAATCTTTTACAAAAATCTTCTCCTCTGAAACTACTGGGCCAAATAAAACCAAACTTGGCCGCAATCATTATTGGGGTTCCTAGTTAAAAAAATGTGTGGCGTGACCTGGCCAACCAACCAAGATGGCTGCCATGGCTAAAAATAGAACATATAGGTAAAATGCAGTTTTTTGCTTATAACTCAAAAACCAAACCTTTTAGAGCAAATCTGACAAGTGGTAAAATTGTTTATCTAGGCAAGATCTAACTGCCCTGACATTTTCAGATGAATCCGACCACCCGTTGTTGGGTTGCTGCTCCTGAATTGGTAATTTTAGGGAAATTTTGATGTTTTTGGTTATTATCTTGAATATTATTATAGATAGAGTTAAACTGTAAACAGCAATAATGTTAAGCAAAGTAAGATCTACAAATAAGTCAACATAACCAAAATGGTCAGGTTACCCCTTTAGGAGTTATTGCCCTTTATAGTCAATTTTTAACCATTTTTCGTTAATCTTAGTAATCTTTTACAAAAATCTTCTCCTCTGAAACTACTGGGCCAAATAAAACCAAACTTGGCCGCAATCATTATTGGGGTTCCTAGTTAAAAAAATGTGTGGCGTGACCTGGCCAACCAACCAAGATGGCTGCCATGGCTAAAAATAGAACATATAGGTAAAATGCAGTTTTTTGCTTATAACTCAAAAACCAAACCTTTTAGAGCAAATCTGACAAGTGGTAAAATTGTTTATCTAGGCAAGATCTAACTGCCCTGACATTTTCAGATGAATCCGACCACCCGTTGTTGGGTTGCTGCTCCTGAATTGGTAATTTTAGGGAAATTTTGATGTTTTTGGTTATTATCTTGAATATTATTATAGATAGAGATAAACTGTAAACAGCAATAATGTTCAGCCAAGTAAGATCTACAAATAAGTCAACATAACCAAAATGGTCAGTTGACCCCTTTAGGAGTTATTGCCCTTTATAGTCAATTTTTAACCATTTTTCGTTAATCTTAGTAATCTTTTACAAAAATCTTCTCCTCTAAAACTACTAGGCCAAATAAAACCAAACTTGGCCGCAATCATTATTGGGGTTCCTAGTTAAAAAAATGTGTGGCGTGACCCGGCCAACCATCCAAGATGGCTGCCATGGCTAAAAATAGAACATAGGGGTAAAATGCAGTTTTTTGCTTATAACTCAAAAACCAAACCTTTTAGAGCAAATCTGACAAGTGGTAAAATTGTTTATCTAGGCAAGATCTAACTGCCCTGAAATTTTCAGATGAATCCGACAACCCGTTGTTGGGTTGCTGCCCCTGAATTGGTAATTTTAGGGAAATTTTGATGTTTTTGGTTATTATCTTGAATATTATTATAGATAGAGTTAAACTGTAAACAGCAATAATGTTAAGCAAAGTAAGATCTACAAATAAGTCAACATAACCAAAATGGTCAGTTGACCCCTTTAGGAGTTATTGCCCTTTATAGTCAATTTTTAACCATTTTTCGTTAATCTTAGTAATCTTTTACAAAAATCTTCTCCTCTGAAACTACTGGGCCAAATAAAACCAAACTTGGCCGCAATCATTATTGGGGTTCCTAGTTAAAAAAATGTGTGGCGTGACCTGGCCAACCAACCAAGATGGCTGCCATGGCTAAAAATAGAACATATAGGTAAAATGCAGTTTTTTGCTTATAACTCAAAAACCAAACCTTTTAGAGCAAATCTGACAAGTGGTAAAATTGTTTATCTAGGCAAGATCTAACTGCCCTGACATGTTCAGATGAATCCGACCACCCGTTGTTGGGTTGCTGCTCCTGAATTGGTAATTTTAGGGAAATTTTGATGTTTTTGGTTATTATCTTGAATATTATTATAGATAGAGATAAACTGTAAACAGCAATAATGTTCAGCCAAGTAAGATCTACAAATAAGTCAACATAACCAAAATGGTCAGTTGACCCCTTTAGGAGTTATTGCCCTTTATAGTCAATTTTTAACCATTTTTCGTTAATCTTAGTAATCTTTTACAAAAATCTTCTCCTCTGAAACTACTAGGCCAAATAAAACCAAACTTGGCCGCAATCATTATTGGGGTTCCTAGTTAAAAAAATGTGTGGCGTGACCCGGCCAACCATCCAAGATGGCTGCCATGGCTAAAAATAGAACATAGGGGTAAAATGCAGTTTTTTGCTTATAACTCAAAAACCAAACCTTTTAGAGCAAATCTGACAAGTGGTAAAATTGTTTATCTAGGCAAGATCTAACTGCCCTGAAATTTTCAGATGAATCCGACAACCCGTTGTTGGGTTGCTGCCCCTGAATTGGTAATTTTAGGGAAATTTTGATGTTTTTGGTTATTATCTTGAATATTATTATAGATAGAGATAAACTGTAAACAGCAATAATGTTCAGTTAAGTAAGATCTACAAATAAATCAACATAACCAAAATGGTCAGTTGATCCCTTTAGGAGTTATTGCCCTTTATAGTCAATTTTTAACCATTTTTCGTTAATCTTAGTAATCTTTTACAAAAATCTTCTCCTTTGAAACTACTGGGCCAAATAAAACCAAACTTGGCCGCAATCATTATTGGGGTTTCTAGTTAAAAAAATGTGTGGCGTGACCCGGCCAACCATCCAAGATGGCTGCCATGGCTAAAAATAGAACATAGGGGTAAAATGCAGTTTTTTGCTTATAACTCAAAAACCAAACCTTTTAGAGCAAATCTGACAAGTGGTAAAATTGTTTATCTAGGCAAGATCTAACTGCCCTGACATTTTCAGATGAATCCGACCACCCGTTGTTGGGTTGCTGCTCCTGAATTGGTAATTTTAGGGAAATTTTGATGTTTTTGGTTATTATCTTGAATATTATTATAGATAGAGTTAAACTGTAAACAGCAATAATGTTAAGCAAAGTAAGATCTACAAATAAGTCAACATAACCAAAATGGTCAGTTGACCCCTTTAGGAGTTATTGCCCTTTATAGTCAATTTTTAACCATTTTTCGTTAATCTTAGTAATCTTTTACAAAAATCTTCTCCTCTGAAACTACTGGGCCAAATAAAACCAAACTTGGCCGCAATCATTATTGGGGTTCCTAGTTAAAAAAATGTGTGGCGTGACCCGGCCAACCATCCAAGATGGCTGCCATGGCTAAAAATAGAACATAGGGGTAAAATGCAGTTTTTTGCTTATAACTCGAAAACCAAACCTTTTAGAGCAAATCTGTCAAGTGGTATAATTGTTTATCTAGGCAAGATCTAACTGCCCTGAAATTTTCAGATGAATCCGACAACCCGTTGTTGGTTTGCTGCCCCTGAATTGGTAATTTTAGGGAAATTTTGATGTTTTTGGTTATTATCTTGAATATTATTATAGATAGAGTTAAACTGTAAACAGCAATAATGTTAAGCAAAGTAAGATCTACAAATAAGTCAACATAACCAAAATGGTCAGTTGACCCCTTTAGGAGTTATTGCCCTTTATAGTCAATTTTTAACCATTTTTCGTTAATCTTAGTAATCTTTTACAAAAATCTTCTCCTCTGAAACTACTGGGCCAAATAAAACCAAACTTGGCCGCAATCATTATTGGGGTTCCTAGTTAAAAAAATGTGTGGCGTGACCTGGCCAACCAACCAAGATGGCTGCCATGGCTAAAAATAGAACATATAGGTAAAATGCAGTTTTTTGCTTATAACTCAAAAACCAAACCTTTTAGAGCAAATCTGACAAGTGGTAAAATTGTTTATCTAGGCAAGATCTAACTGCCCTGACATTTTCAGATGAATCCGACCACCCGTTGTTGGGTTGCTGCTCCTGAATTGGTAATTTTAGGGAAATTTTGATGTTTTTGGTTATTATCTTGAATATTATTATAGATAGAGATAAACTGTAAACAGCAATAATGTTCAGCCAAGTAAGATCTACAAATAAGTCAACATAACCAAAATGGTCAGTTGACCCCTTTAGGAGTTATTGCCCTTTATAGTCAATTTTTAACCATTTTTCGTTAATCTTAGTAATCTTTTACAAAAATCTTCTCCTCTGAAACTACTAGGCCAAATAAAACCAAACTTGGCCGCAATCATTATTGGGGTTTCTAGTTAAAAAAATGTGTGGCGTGACCCGGCCAACCATCCAAGATGGCTGCCATGGCTAAAAATAGAACATAGGGGTAAAATGCAGTTTTTTGCTTATAACTCAAAAACCAAACCTTTTAGAGCAAATCTGACAAGTGGTAAAATTGTTTATCTAGGCAAGATCTAACTGCCCTGACATTTTCAGATGAATCCGACCACCCGTTGTTGGGTTGCTGCTCCTGAATTGGTAATTTTAGGGAAATTTTGATGTTTTTGGTTATTATCTTGAATATTATTATAGATAGAGTTAAACTGTAAACAGCAATAATGTTAAGCAAAGTAAGATCTACAAATAAGTCAACATAACCAAAATGGTCAGTTGACCCCTTTAGGAGTTATTGCCCTTTATAGTCAATTTTTAACCATTTTTCGTTAATCTTAGTAATCTTTTACAAAAATCTTCTCCTCTGAAACTACTGGGCCAAATAAAACCAAACTTGGCTGCAATCATTATTGGGGTTCCTAGTTAAAAAAATGTGTGGCGTGACCTGGCCAACCAACCAAGATGGCTGCCATGGCTAAAAATAGAACATAGGGGTAAAATGCAGTTTTTTGCTTATAACTCAAAAACCAAACCTTTTAGAGCAAATCTGACAAGTGGTAAAATTGTTTATCTAGGCAAGATCTAACTGCCCTGACATTTTCAGATGAATCCGACCACCCGTTGTTGGGTTGCTGCTCCTGAATTGGTAATTTTAGGGAAATTTTGATGTTTTTGGTTATTATCTTGAATATTATTATAGATAGAGATAAACTGTAAACAGCAATAATGTTCAGCCAAGTAAGATCTACAAATAAGTCAACATAACCAAAATGGTAAGTTGACCCTTTTAGGAGTTATTGCCCTTTATAGTCAATTTTTAACCATTTTTCGTTAATCTTAGTAATCTTTTACAAAAATCTTCTCCTCTGAAACTACTGGGCCAAATAAAATCAAACTTGGCCGCAATCATTATTGGGGTTCCTAGTTAAAAAAATGTGTGGCGTGACCCGGCCAACCATCCAAGATGGCTGCCATGGCTAAAAATAGAACATAGGGGTAAAATGCAGTTTTTTGCTTATAACTCGAAAACCAAACCTTTTAGAGCAAATCTGTCAAGTGGTATAATTGTTTATCTAGGCAAGATCTAACTGCCCTGAAATTTTCAGATGAATCCGACAACCCGTTGTTGGTTTGCTGCCCCTGAATTGGTAATTTTAGGGAAATTTTGATGTTTTTGGTTATTATCTTGAATATTATTATAGATAGAGATAAACTGTAAACAGCAATAATGTTAAGCAAAGTAAGATCTACAAATAAGTCAACATAACCAAAATGGTCAGTTGACCCCTTTAGGAGTTATTGCCCTTTATAGTCAATTTTTAACCATTTTTCGTTAATCTTAGTAATCTTTTACAAAAATCTTCTCCTCTGAAACTACTGGGCCAAATAAAACCAAACTTGGCCGCAATCATTATTGGGGTTCCTAGTTAAAAAAATGTGTGGCGTGACCCGGCCAACCAACCAAGATGGCTGCCATGGCTAAAAATAGAACATAGGGGTAAAATGCAGTTTTTTGCTTATAACTCAAAAACCAAACCTTTTAGAGCAAATATGACAAGTGGTAAAATTGTTTATCTAGGCAAGATCTAACGGCCCTGACATTTTCAGATGAATCCGACCACCCGTTGTTGGGTTGCTGCTCCTGAATTGGTAATTTTAGGGAAATTTTGATGTTTTTGGTTATTATCTTGAATATTATTATAGATAGAGATAAACTGTAAACAGCAATAATGTTCAGCCAAGTAAGATCTACAAATAAGTCAACATAACCAAAATGGTCAGTTGACCCCTTTAGGAGTTATTGCCCTTTATATTCAATTTTTAACCATTTTTCGTTAATCTTAGTAATCTTTTACAAAAATCTTCTCCTCTGAAACTACTGGGCCAAATAAAACCAAACTTGGCTGCAATCATTATTGGGGTTCCTAGTTAAAAAAATGTGTGGCGTGACCTGGCCAACCAACCAAGATGGCTGCCATGGCTAAAAATAGAACATAGGGGTAAAATGCAGTTTTTTGCTTATAACTCAAAAACCAAACCTTTTAGAGCAAATCTGACAAGTGGTAAAATTGTTTATCTAGGCAAGATCTAACTGCCCTGACATTTTCAGATGAATCCGACCACCCGTTGTTGGGTTGCTGCTCCTGAATTGGTAATTTTAGGGAAATTTTGATGTTTTTGGTTATTATCTTGAATATTATTATAGATAGAGATAAACTGTAAACAGCAATAATGTTCAGCCAAGTAAGATCTACAAATAAGTCAACATAACCAAAATGGTAAGTTGACCCTTTTAGGAGTTATTGCCCTTTATAGTCAATTTTTAACCATTTTTCGTTAATCTTAGTAATCTTTTACAAAAATCTTCTCCTCTGAAACTACTGGGCCAAATAAAACCAAACTTGGCCGCAATCATTATTGGGGTTCCTAGTTAAAAAAATGTGTGGCGTGACCCGGCCAACCATCCAAGATGGCTGCCATGGCTAATAATAGAACATAGGGGTAAAATGCAGTTTTTTGCTTATAACTCGAAAACCAAACCTTTTAGAGCAAATCTGTCAAGTGGTATAATTGTTTATCTAGGCAAGATCTAACTGCCCTGAAATTTTCAGATGAATCCGACAACCCGTTGTTGGTTTGCTGCCCCTGAATTGGTAATTTTAGGGAAATTTTGATGTTTTTGGTTATTATCTTGAATATTATTATAGATAGAGATAAACTGTAAACAGCAATAATGTTAAGCAAAGTAAGATCTACAAATAAGTCAACATAACCAAAATGGTCAGTTGACCCCTTTAGGAGTTATTGCCCTTTATAGTCAATTTTTAACCATTTTTCGTTAATCTTAGTAATCTTTTACAAAAATCTTCTCCTCTGAAACTACTGGGCCAAATAAAACCAAACTTGGCCGCAATCATTATTGGGGTTCCTAGTTAAAAAAATGTGTGGCGTGACCCGGCCAACCAACCAAGATGGCTGCCATGGCTAAAAATAGAACATAGGGGTAAAATGCAGTTTTTTGCTTATAACTCAAAAACCAAACCTTTTAGAGCAAATCTGACAAGTGGTAAATTGTTTATCTAGGCAAGATCTAACGGCCCTGACATTTTCAGATGAATCCGACCACCCGTTGTTGGGTTGCTGCTCCTGAATTGGTAATTTTAGGGAAATTTTGATGTTTTTGGTTATTATCTTGAATATTATTATAGATAGAGATAAACTGTAAACAGCAATAATGTTCAGCCAAGTAAGATCTACAAATAAGTCAACATAACCAAAATGGTCAGTTGACCCCTTTAGGAGTTATTGCCCTTTATAGTCAATTTTTAACCATTTTTCGTTAATCTTAGTAATCTTTTACAAAAATCTTCTCCTCTGAAACTACTAGGCCAAATAAAACCAAACTTGGCCGCAATCATTATTGGGGTTCCTAGTTAAAAAAATGTGTGGCGTGACCCGGCCAACCATCCAAGATGGCTGCCATGGCTAAAAATAGAACATAGGGGTAAAATGCAGTTTTTTGCTTATAACTCAAAAACCAAACCTTTTAGAGCAAATCTGACAAGTGGTAAAATTGTTTATCTAGGCAAGATCTAACTGCCCTGACATTTTCAGATGAATCCGACCACCCGTTGTTGGGTTGCTGCTCCTGAATTGGTAATTTTAGGGAAATTTTGATGTTTTTAGCTCACCTGGCCCGAAGGGCCAAGTGAGCTTTTCCCATCACTTTGCGTCCGGCGTCCGTCGTCCGTCGTCTGTCGTCCGTCGTCCGTCGTCCGTCGTCGTTAACTTTTACAAAAATCTTCTCCTCTGAAACTACTGGGCCAAATCAAACCAAACTTGGCCACAATCATCATTGGGGTATCTAGTTTAAAAAATGTGTGGCGTGACCCGGTCAACCAACCAAGATGGCCGCCAGGGCTAAAAATAGAACATAGGGGTAAAATACAGTTTTTGGCTTATAACTCAAAAACCAAAGCATTTAGAGCAAATCTGACATGGGGTAAATATGTTTATCAGGTCAAGATCTATCTGCCCTGAAATTTTCAGATGAATCGGTCAATCGGTTGTTGGGTTGCTGCCCCTGAATTGGTAATTTTAAGGAAATTTTGCTGTTTTTGGTTTTTATCTTGAATATTATTATAGATAGAGATAAACTGTAAACAGCAATAATGTTCAGCAAAGTAAGATCTACAAATAAGTCAACATGACCAAAATGGTCAGTTGACCCGTTTAGGAGTTATTGCCCTTTATAGTAAATTTTTAACCATTTTTCGTAAATTAAAGTAATCTTTTACAAAAATCTTCTCCTCTGAAACTACTGGGCCAAGTTAATCCAAACTTGGCCACAATCATCTTTGGGGTATCTAGTTTAAAAAATGTGTGGCGTGACCTGGTCAACCAACCAAGATGGCCGCCACGGCTAAAAATAGAACATAGGGGTAAAATGCAGTTTTTGGCATATAACTCAAAAACCAAAACCTTTTGAGGAAATTTGACATGAAATAAAAATGTTTATCAGGTCAAGATCTATCTGCCCTGAAATTTTCAGATGAATCAGTCAATTGGTTGTTGGGTTGCTGCTCCTGAATTGGTAATTTTAAGGAAATTTTGCTGTTTTTGGTTTTTATCTTGAATATTATTATAGATAGAGATAAACTGTAAACAGCAATAATGTTCAACAAAGTATTATCTACAAACAAGTCAACATGACCGAAATGGTCAGTTGACCTGTTTAGGAGTTATTGCCCTTTATAGTCAATTTTTAACCATTTTTTCGTAAATCTTAGTTATCTTTACAAAAATCTTCTCCTCTGAAACTACTGGGCCAAATTAATCCAAACTTGGCAACAATCATCTTTGGGGTATCTAGTTTAAAAAATGTGTAGCGTGACCAGGTCAACCAACCAAGATGGCCACAAAGGCTAAAAATAGAACATAGGGGTAAAATGCAGTTTTTGGCTTATAACTCAAAACCAAAGCATTTAGAGCAATCTGACTTGGGGTGAATTTGTTTATCAGATCAATATCTATCTGCCCTGTAATTGGAAGATGAATCTGACAACCTGTTGTTGGGTTGCTGCCCGTGAATCGGTAATTTTAAGGAAATTTTGCTGTTTTTGGTTATTATCTTGAATATTATTATAGATAAAGATAAACTGTAAACAGCAATAATGTTCAGCAAAGTAGGATCTATAAATAAGTCAACATGACCGAAATGGTCAATTGACCCCCTAAGGAGTTATTGTCCTTTATAGTCAATTTTTAACAATTTTCATAAAATTTTAAATTTTTAATTAACATTTCCACTGATACTACTGGGCCAATTTCAATATAGATAGAGATAAGTGTAAGCAGCAAGACTGTTTAGTAAAGTAAGATTTAAAAACACATCACCATCAACAAAACACAATTTTGTCATGAATTCATCTGCTTCCTTTGTTTAATATTCACATATACCAAGGTGAGCGACACAGGCTCTTTAGAGCCTCTAGTTGGTTATTATCTTGAATATTATTATAGATAGAGATAAACTGTAAACAGCAATAATGTTCAACCAAGTAAGATCTACAAATAAGTCAACATAACCAAAATGGTCAGTTGACCCCTTTAAGAGTTATTGCCCTTTATAGTCAATTTTTAACCATTTTTCGTTAATCTTAGTAATCTTTTACAAAAATCTTCTCCTCTGAAACTACTGGGCCAAATAAAACCAAACTTGGCCGCAATCATTATTGGGGTTCCTAGTTAAAAAAATGTGTGGCGTGACCTGGCCAACCATCCAAGATGGCTGCCATGGCTAAAAATTGAACATAGGGGTAAAATGCAGTTTTTTGCTTATAACTCAAAAACCAAACCTTTTAGAGCAAATCTGACATGGGGTAAAATTGTATAACTAGGCAAGATCTAACTGCCCTGAAATTTTCAGATGAATCTGACAACCTGTTGTTGGGTTGCTGCCCCTGAATTGGTATTTTAGGGAAATTTTGCTGTTTTTGGTCATTATCTTGAATATTATTATAGATAGAGATGAACTGTAAACATCATTATTGTTCAGCACAGTAAGATCTACAAATAAATCAACATGAACAAAATTGTCAGTTGACCCCTTTAGGAGTTATTGTCCTTTATAGTCAATTTTTAACAATTTTACTGAAATTTGTAAATTTTTAATAACATTTTCCACTGAAACTACTGGGCCAAGTTTAATATAGATAGAAATAATTGTTAGCAGCAAGAATCTTCAGTAAAATAAGATGTACAAACACTTCACCATCACAAAAACATAATTTTGTCATGAATCCATCTGCGTCCTTTGTTTAATATTCACATAGACCAAGGTGGGCGACACAGGCTCTTTAGAGCCTCTAGTTAAATATTTTAAAGAGTTTCTGAATTACCTTTTTAATAATTCCACTTGTTGATTTGTTTTTTGTTTTTCTTAACTTTTTCATCCAATGTTGAATTAATTAATTAAGCGTTTCAGAGTATGAATTTGTCCTCAGAAGAATATCAGTTTACATGTCATGCATGTGTTGTTTACATGATGGTCATTAATTAGTTCCACACAGTTTAATGTTTAGTAAGAAATGTGAGGTTTAGATAAATTATTTTATAGCTCGTTTAACTAATTCAACAATGTTTCTGTTTCTTTTGAAACCTATTGATAGGTTTTTATTGAATTTAGTACCTATTGTAGAATCCGTCTTTTATATCTGGGCGTTATGTATTCGGGTTTAGTTTTCTGTAGTTAGTTTATACTTCAGTTTCATTATGTATATCTCTTTCATATTCATTTGATAAAATTTACCTGTTTGCAATAGCACGAATTGTTCTAAATAATAAGAATGTTCTTATCCCGGGCATACAAACAATGCCGTATTTGGCAAAACCTTTTCAACTTTTGATCTTCAGTGCTGTACAACTTTGTACTTTTTTCACTTTCGATCTTTTATATCTGGGCGTCACTGGTGAGTCTTGTGTGGACAAGACGCGTTTTTGGCGTATTGAATTTTAAACCTGATGCTTTTTGTTATATATAAATCATGTTTTTCTTTTTCGAATATGTTCCCCTATTTATTTGTATTGTAGTCCTGTTATATTATGTTGTCATTTCAATGTTATATATAACTTTGCCATTTAAGTGCGAGGTTTGGCATGCCATAAAACCAGGTTCAAGTCACCACTTTTATTCCCCTTTAAAAGTGTCCTGTACCAAGTCAGGAAGATGGCCATTGTTATAATATTGTTCGTTTCTGTGTGTGTTACATTTTAACGTTAAGTCGTTTGTGTTTTCTCTTATTTTTAATATATTGAGATAAGACGTTGCACGGTACTTGTCTATCCTAAATTCATGTATTTGGTTTTAATGTTATATTTGTTATTCTCGTGGTGTTTTGTCTGTTGCTTGGTCCGTTTCTGTGTGTGTTGCGTTTGTCCTCCTCTTATATTTAATGCGTTTCGCTCGGTTTTTGTTTGTTACCCCGATTTTGTTTTTTGTCCATGGATTTATGAGTTTTGAACAGCGGTATACTACTGTTGCCTTTATTTAATAAGATGTCAGTATTTCCTGAATACTTTTTGAAGTTTTTCTGCTTGAGGATGATTATTTGCATTGAATGATACATTGTATTTGTTTTCAACTTTGTTCTTTTTCTTTAATTTAATTTGTCTGTCTTTGAATTTGATTTTTGATAGAATTTGTTCTACCAATTTCCGTTTATATCCTCTTACTACCAGTTTTTCAATAAAGAGATTTTTTCTGGTTTGAAATTCACTTTCATTGTTGGTGTTTCTAAGTATACGAATGCCTTCGCCTTTAATAAAAGATGTAAAGTTTGAGATGGAATGGTTTGAGTTTTTATGAAGATATCGGAATTTTTCGGTTTTCTTTGTAAAACATTTCAGGTCTAAAACACCAGTATTTTTAAAGCGTTCGCCCTTGAATATTTCTAGGTCTAGACATGGGCTGTTTATTGCATAAATATTTTTTCAGAGATTGGAGAGCTTTTAAGGATTGAGTTTATGTGAGTGTAAATAGCAATGTCACATATTTCAGGGGAAGCTGTTGCTCCCATTGAAGCTCCAATGATTTGTCGATATGAATTTCCATGAAATGTAAATTCATTATTGGAAAGAATGAGTTTTTTTATTTCAATCAAAATTGTTGGTAGGTTTTGTTATAGAATATTCAATTTTGTCATGTTCATCAAGCGTTTTGGTAGTGCTTTTGTGATTTCTTCAAATCTGAGATTGGTATATATAGTGATGTTATATCATATGTAACAAGTAGTACATTGTTATCAAATGTACAGTTTTCAATATTTCTGATTAAGTCACCTGTATCAGAAATGTATGTTTTTTGTGTTTTCACTAAGGGAAGTAAGAAATAAAGTATCTCCCTAACCTTTCAAGTGGTCCATTAGACTGTGATATTATTGGTCTACCAGGGACATTAATAGATTTTTTTTATTGTTTAGTTTTCAATGTTTTGTAAAACTTCACGGTCTAGTTTGTGAATTTTAGGGAGGAAGTATGCAAAAGGTGTTATTATAAAATTTGGTTCATTTTTAGCTCACCTGGCCTAAAAGGCCATGTGAGCTTTTCTTATCACTTGGCGTCCGTCGTCGTCGTCGTCGTCGTCTGTCGTCGTTAACAATTTTTCAAACATCTCTCCTCTGAAACTACTAAATGGATTTGGATGAAACTTAATAGGATTGTTCCTTAGAGTATCCTGCACACAGTGTGTGCTTCGATTTTTGATCCGTCAAAAAACATGGCCGCCGTTACTTAAAATAGAACATAGGGGTCAAATGCAGTTTTTGGCTTATATCTCAAAAACCAAAGCATTTAGAGCAAATCTGACAAGAGGTAAAAATGTTCATTAGCTCAAGATCTATCAGCCCTGAAATTTTCAGATGAATCAAACAAATCATTGTTGGGTTGCTGCCACTTAATTGGTAATTTTAAGGAAATTTTGCAGTTTTTGGTCATTATCTTGAATATTATTATAGATAAAGATAAACTGTAAACAGCAAAAATGATCAGCAAAGTAAGATCTACAAATAAGTTAATATGACCAAAATTGTCAATTGACCCCTTAAGGGGTTATTGTCCTTTAATGACAATTTTTCACAATTTGTTCATCATATTTGCTAAATTTAAAAAATCTTCTCCTCTGAAACTACTACTTACAGTCCAGCTATCGCGGATTCACCAAATCACGCGATTCCGTGATGGAAATTAAATAAAGATCGTGGATTTCCGTGATGGACGCATTTAAAAGATCGCGACCTTTTACCTAAATAATATCCAAATCTGGTCCGCGAAGTCCACGATGACGGTTAATTACATGATAACACAATTCATTTAGTGATGCTATATTTTGTAGCTGATACAATGTAAGCTGTCTTAATGCGAGTGTAATGAGATAAGACAACGAGGTGTTATTGGGTCTACGTGCAGAAAAATAAAAAAAAAATGTTTTAAAGGTTGTTTTTTTTATTCATTAAGCAAACGTATGATATGTGATTACTAAATACTTTTTTAGTCTGAATTAAGTTAAAATATTCTAATTTCATCCTCCCGAAAAAAAGCTTTAAATTATTTATCAAATTTGACACACGCTACCTTTGTCGTACCTTAATTTGGATGTTATTGTGAGTTCGATAGATAAGCAACAAGGTCTAACTGGGTGTACATTCAGAATAAAAAATACCTTTGTATTTTTAAAGGCTTACGCATTCATAAAAAATAAGTATGATATAAAAACTCATTTCTTTTTAATCTGATTAAAAAATAATTTTAATTTAATCCTGTAATAAAAAAAGTGGTTAATTGTTTAATAAATTTAAAACATGCTACCTTTTTTGTACCCCAATTTGGAAGTTACAAAGATTACAATGCCTGTCAATCATTACCCCAATAAAGGTTAATACACTCATGACCTACGTCGGCCAACAGACACCTGCTGTTATAAACAAGTGTGTGTCCGGCTTATATTTTAACAGGTAAACAGAAATTGATAGGTGTTTTTATTAAATTGTTGAACGATAGTTTAAACCAAACTTCACATGTTCTTCATTGAGTCTTTTATGCAAACATTTATTTCAGGAGGATAATACGTCACTTGGATTGTCTGATTATTGTCTTTGATTTCATTTGAATAAAGTACAAAATTTAATCCATGAACACTTTTAAATTTTTTGCAATAAAAACAAATGCTTGTTTTATTTGTTATAAAATTTTCAGCTTTTTGATTCTATAATTATAAAAATGTGACCAAATTGTTAAACAATCTTTTTTACTAATTTTGGAGTGGTTGGAAGTTGTTTGTAAAATGTCCAGTGACAAATATCTCGTATATCGTCGTGCAATTTCTTTAAGCGATGTTGCTGGTTAGCACGTTTATTTTATTAATGCATACCATTCTTTAAAACCCTTGGATTGTTAGACAACAGGACATTTATCAAATAGAGTTTAATGGCATTTAGTAAACATTCAAAATTGAGCACCACAAGACATAATTAAGACCCGGGGTTTATACATGTACTTATATGATGCAAAGGACAGACTGTAAACTCGGATGCCTATGTTCTGCATTAGTAAGTGCATGTCATTTTGCAAGATAACGGTGGGAACATTATGTATATAATAAGAGAAAAATGGTGGAAAACATGTTTGTCGTATGATTTGCCAAAAATTAAGCTTTATCCAACTTGGTGGGGTAAGTTGAAAATGTAGTGATGGGCAAAGAAAAAGACATAATTTGTAGTAATATAGCATAGAGGAAAAGACAGAAGATGGACTGGGAGAAGAGCTAAGGTTATTGTATTTAATTTAATGCAACAATTTCAAATATATTTTTGAAAGATTTGTGTGGTCCTTAAAAGGACCGTTGTAATCTTTGTGTAATCTGTATACATCTTAAAGGGCGTTGAAGTCTAGCTCTTGGTAATGGGTGTCAGCTTCTGGTTGATTGTTCTCAATCTGGACAGCAGCAAGTGCAGGTCTTTGCTTCTTTGGCTGGCGACGCAACATCTCATTAACAGCATTGATGACATTCGTCCGGAAGATGTCTTCCTGACGGACCTCAGGGTACATCCGAACTGTGAATTGACGAATTATTTCTCGTCTGGCTGGGTCCAGTTCACGTTTGCCATGCTTGCCACCACCATTCCAGTTGTAGAAGTAGCGCAAGTTGTCCATGCCGTACAATTCTGGAAAAAATCTTTTTGTTAAGGCAGCCGCAAAATTACCAGAGCTCTTTGCAGAAACCTTGATTCTTGTCAGCTCCTCATTTTGAATGTTGTACAAGTCTGGTATGGCAGGTACCTGTTGGTCGTCTACAACTGCTGCTGGAATGGTGGGTCTATGTTGTCCGGCTAAAATCCTACGGAGCATTGTATCATTTGTTCTCTTCATAGTATCAAGGCTTTTCTGTATTGAGGTTACTGCAGAACCTATTGCTGCTAGTGCAGACATTACAGGACCGAGATGACTTGAAGAATGGGTTGGTCTGGCTGGTGTAAAGGGTGATACTAGAGGTGGAGTTGGTGCTGTCGGATTTGGTCCACGGATGGCAACTGGTGTACTTGTAGTAGGTACAGGTAGGGGGGCTGCTGGTTGAGTCTGATTGGAACCTTCAGCAGATGCTGGTTGTTGAGTGGCAATGCGACGTCTAAGTGGCCTGATAACTGGTAAAGGATCGTAAAACCCTGGGGGAGTGACAACCCTAATCACTCTTGCTGCCGGTTTACCACTTTTGGTTAGGGGTCGAACCGTTTTTGATCTGGACGTCTTTGGTCTGCTAGGTGTTTGGCGTAGTGGACCTGATGGTTTAGCTACTGGTTTTTTCGTCTGTCTTTTCTTTTTGGGTTGAGTGGCAGGTGGGCTTGAAGGCTCATCACTCTCGGCTGCGAGAGAAAACCGTCTGTCCTGCTTTGCCTTCTCTACTAGGGCTGACATTGCCGCGTAGTCACCAGAACCAAGGATGATGGCACTAGCGTAGTCTTTAATGTTCCACTTAACGCGGTAAATTTCATTTACTTTTATTCTGTCTTCTGTTGCTATGTGGACTCTCTGGCGTACCATGACACCCCCACAGTTAACAAATCTGACAGCAAAGTCAGATTGCTCTCTGGTTAGGGCACGTAAAGACATTGTTGAAGTAAATGGTAAGTATTTTATTTAACGGATAACTGAAATGATAATTTTTTTGTTGGCCTCCGTATTTATTGCCAGTAAATTTGGCACCCCCCAGACGAAAATTTTTAATGATTCCATAAATTTCATTGGTGGAAAACTAAAAATTTACTCCCAGAACACGTGCGCTGCCTTGACACGTTACTGTGTATTACAGATGATTTCGAAGAGGCGACACTATGTCTGGCTGAACACCTGTGCTTCAAAAGTTTGTGAGAAGATTTCAAACTATTGAATAAATATATAATTTTAATAATTGTTTTAAACTCCGCAGTCTTCTGTTGCTTTATAGTATTTTTCGGGCACAAATGTATTTACATGGATAAAAAAGTGTGATAAGCTAGTTTTACACCATTAAAATATGCCTTAATTTTGACTATAATGCAATCTAATATGTAGTAGAACTTAATCAGAGATCAATATTTTAATTAAATTGGACTCTATAAAGATTATTATCATTATTCTATATCAAAAAAAATTTTTCTCTTTCGTCTTCTCAACAATAGTATTCCAAAATAAATTTATTACTTCATTAGTTTTCTGTCAAACTGGATTCCTATTCAAGGTCCGTATTGACTAAAATGTGTATTTAAAAGATGTTGATTTGAATCGATTGATTGAATTATGGTTGCTATTTTAACCTTTAGTGACAAATATTAAATACATATTCTACGAATGAAAAAAAATACACAATTGATACAATATATATGCAGGGTAACCGGAATTAAAGGTTAGATGTTTGAATTGGCGTCAAAATGAGAGTACATGTATGTTGTTTGGTAAGAATTTTCAACTGACCATCATTTTGTTCAGATGAAGTTCGTATGACTTCATAGTCCGAATCCGAAAAAAAAATTGTACGAAAATGCAGGAATATATGTTGAATTTGTACAAATTTCAGGCCAAAAACTATATTTCATGCTTATTTAATGTTACAAGTTACACATATTTTTGCCGTGTTTTCCATGCTCGTTTCATTCTTTATAGATTTAATTTTGATAACCTTTTTAATCATGTGGATTTTAATAGCTGGCTCTAATCATTTTATCATAAAAAAGACTTTCTATTTAAAAAATATTTTTTAACGCGGTTGTGTAAAGCTACTTTGAAAAGCTCATTTTACAGGGGCCGTCAACTTTGTGCACGCCGTCCAATTGACACCTGCTATTTTCAAAAGGTTTCATAGACTTTTCTTCCGATAAAGTTATTTGCAACAGGAAATTTTCTTTTAGTTGCGTCATTTAATAAGCAAGAGAATTATTATCTTTGTAAAAAAGTAAGTTGTATAAGAAGTGTAAAGATCAAATTAATTAATAAAAAAAAACAACATTAAATTCCGACAAAGATGTGTACAAGAATTTAAACGTTTTCAATTAAAAAAAAATGGTTAGTAAATTCTGCCAAAAAAAAGTCTGGATTTTATATGCGTTGGCAATTGTTACATTTACGGGTAATAATAATATTCTTACAACCGTGAGAATTTATTTTGGAAATTGTTTACGATGACATATTCGGGTATTGATCAGCGTAATACCTGTGCATGTACATTTACCTGTTGAAATCAGTTGACCAGAACGTTTATTCCCGGGGGCAGTATAATGTCATTTGCTGGTATATTGTGCAACAGGGTTTTATGGCTTGATATTTTTCAAGTTTACCACGTGAAGAAATTTATGAATTCGCTGTCAAATGATGATTTAATATTAAAATACCAACTGTATGATGAAAAATTATCAGTTTCATCTTAACAATGGGCAGAGTAGACGACAAAATCAAACAAGAAATCGCAGTATTGAGAAAGTCGGGCAACACAATCCAAGCAATTACTGGAATATTGAGGTTCAGGGGCCATAACATTTCGCGTCATTCCGTACGGTACTGGCTGAGAGCCTATGACAGGGGTTTTATTTCCGAGCTTGGTGTTCATGTCCAACCAAAACAACGAACCTTCAGAAAAGTTTCTGAAAGAGATGCCGAACTCATCAAAGAACTTATCAAGTCAGACTTTTCCATGTCAAGCAAGCAGATTCACAAAGCCCTACTTGCAGATGGTGCCAACATGAGTCTGTCGCTAACCAAAATAGCCATCGACGCTGCAGGCTTCACCCATTCACGACCGCGGTATGGCCAGATGGTGAGAAGGGCAAACAGACCAAAACGTGTTGATTTTTGCCAACACCTCATTGACGAAAATGACGACTTTGCAGACATAACCTTCTCTGATGAAAGCTCCATACAGACCTTCCAAAATAAGACCAACTATTACAGAGAGAAAGATTCTGCTCCAATGGTTCATGGAAAGCCTAAACATCCACTAAAAGTCCATGTTTGGGGTGCCATAAGTCGGAGGGGTCCGTCAAAACTGACCATCTTTGAAGATATAATGGAAAAAGAATTTTTCACCAACTCAATTTTACGGGACAACCTTCTTTCTTATGTTCGGGTAAAGTTTCCTGATGGACACAGATTCCAGCAAGACAACGACCCTAAGCACAAGTCAAAAATGGCAAAAGAATTTATGAACGACAACGGTATAAATTGGTGGGATATTTGGCCTTCAGAAAGTCCTGACTTGAACCCCATAGAAATGGTATGGAATCAGATGAAGCGTCATGTTGCCCGTGTAGATCCCAAAACCAAAGAGGAGCTTGTCGACACTTTACAGACCTTTTGGTGCGAGAAGATGACAGTAGAGCAATGCAACATGTACATTGATCATATATACAAGGTTGCACCTGTATGTGTCTTGATGAATGGAGCAGCAACTGGTCATCTGCCCGACAAGATTTTTCCTGAGAGGACAAGGGGTAAATCGCTAGCGTATTTCAACAATAAGCTAAAGACTGACCCAGATGTCATCAAGCGATTGAAAGGTCTGCAGTTCCAGTGATAAAGCCTCTGTTAATTCAGTTGTAAAACGGTCCTTTTCAGGGCCACCAAATTTTTCAAAAAGATTCTTTATTTGTTGTAACAATTTTTCAAAACAAAAAAAAATCAGTATGAAGAAGTGGCTATGAATACAAATAAGAAGATGTTGTATGCTTGCCAATGAGACAACTATCTAACCAAGAAATAAAGTAGAAAATATAAGAAAATAGATCATAGTATATAAGCCATTCAAATTTGAATCTTCATCCTTTCAGACTTGTTACGAAATTGTCAAAGAGTTCAAATTCATTAGTACATTTCCCTTCTTAAAAAATATACTCATATCCAACCCACAAGTGTCCGTGATTCAAAGAAACAAATATTTTTAATTATAATAAAAACTTTCACTTATAAAGAACATGAATATTTTGTCTACATAAGTACATGAAGGTTTTACAATGTTAAGCACATGCCCCATGCAGGTGAAATTGAACTGTCTGTTCTGAGTATGCACTGACTGGTATATTGGTCACTGTACATTTTTTTTACGTTTAACCATCAATACGGTAATCTCTTTGAAATGGACAGAAAGATATTTTTTATAACAAGTGTCCCTATTCGTCTTTGATGATGTCCTTTTCGACTTTTTAAACATACATGCACAATACAATAATCAGTTACAACAAAACAAAAAGATGTTTCTCAACGATAAAACAATTCACTTAAAAATCACCAGATGTCAGCCTCTTCCGTACTATGACGTAGTAGTGTTTTTTTCAAAAAAATGAACTGAATCATTTGTCAATTGCGGAGAATGCGATACAGTAAGGGAGCCTATAAAATGTACATAGTTGTATACAGCGTGACATTGAAAATCCGAACGAGCTGTATCAATAATTATTTATATTTTCCTTTTTTTCAAGAATTCACGTTTGGAAAAACCCGGAACATATATAATATGATATACTGTTCCCAGTAAAAGCCTAAAAAAAACATTTAACATTTCAATAAGCCCAATTTGTAAGACAAGTATCATTTTAATGATAAAATGAATATCACATTTTAAAAATTACGATTTTTTTTCTCTACGGTAACAATAAAAGAGGGGGGTAGGATCCTTATCGGAACAACGGGATCGGGTGTTTTAAGCTCGGGATTTTAATATTGATCCTTTTGGGATCGGTAAAATATTATTTTACGAATTTGCGGGAAGTCAGGATTTTAATTTATTTAAATTCGGGACCACGGGATTTCGTCTTTTTAAGACCAGGATTTCAGGACCAGCACCCCTCCTAACCCCCTCATAAAATAACAAAAATAAATTAGTTGCAGGATTTTAAACTATTTTTTTATTGATAATTAATAACTTGTAAAATTAATTTTACGAATCTCAAACAATTTTCAAATAACAAATTTCTAAAGATAATGAGTTCAAAATCAGTCAGCATAATGTAGCTCCTCCTTCTACATTAGATTATTACCAGAACACCTGTTCATTGGTTTAAACTTCTCGTATGACTTTTGTGTATTTTCCTGCAGGTATGCCTCGACACACAAATTAATGTAGCTCCTCCTTCCACAATCGATTATTACCTGATCACCCGTTTATTGGCTTTTTTATAGTATTATCTGGTATGCATTACCTTTCAGACAAAAGTACACACGAAAGACCGCCCAATGTCAATCAAACTTTACCTGAGCTTGAATAGAACTAACAACAGGACAAGAGGAGTAATTACGGGTCAATGTGATTTTAAATAACAATACACAACTAATAAACTGACAATTTTTCGCTACCCGCTTTGACCGCCACAATTAATTCTCAAGCACTTTCATTGTAACAAAAATTAAACATTATCGATAACATCAAATTCTGCGTTATTACAATATATATATTCTATTGATTTCCACGAAGGTCCACGATAAAAAATTGACTTGTCCGCGACCATAATGGACTTTTCGCGGCATATAATCGGTAAAAATTGAATTTCCACGACGCGATAGTCCGCGTCTTTAGATGGACTTTGCGGGAATCATCTTGGTGGGAGTGTAAATGGATTTGGATGAAACTTATCATGATTGTTCCTTAAATTGTCCTGCACAAAGTGTGTGCTTCGATTTTTGATCCATCAAAAAACATGGCTGCTGTTACTTAAAACAAAACATAGGGGTCAAATGCAGTTTTTGGTTTATATCTCAAAAATGAAAGCATTTAGAGCAAATCTGAGATGGGATAAAAATGTTCATTAGGTCAATATCTATCAGCCCTGAAATTTTCAGATGAATCATACAAACCATTGTTGGGTTGCTGCCACTTAATTGGTAATTTTAAGGAAATTTGGCAGTTTTTGGTCATTATCTTGAATATTATTATAGATACAGATAAACTGTTAATAGCAAAAATGTTAAGCAAAGTAAGATCTACTAATAAGTCAATTTGACCAAAATTGTCAATTGACCTATTAAGGAGTTATTGCCCTTTAAAGACTTTTTTCACAATTTGTTCATCATGTTGACTTACTTTAAAAAAATCTTCTCCTTTGAAACATTGTGAAACTGCTGTATCAATTTCAGCCAAACTTAGGCTAAATGAGTTTCAGAGTATCTTGTATAAATTTTATATTTCATTTCCTTGTATGTCAAGAAACATAGCTCCTATGGCTAAAATAGAACCTAGGAGAAAATGATTTTTGTTTTGCTTTAGAAGAAAATAGGACGATTCAAAGAACATTTAATTAAATTGAAAAGCCAAAATAATCATTGATGAGAGATTAAACCAAAAAAATTCAGGTGAGCGATTCAGGCTCTTGAGAGCCTCTTGTTAATGTATTTGAAAGATATTTCATCAATACAGTTTTCTTCTTTCATTTTGTAAATTATTTCATATACCTTTTTCTGGGTGTTTTTAAGATTTATCTCTTGGACTTGTTCATGATGTATGTTAACATTCAATTGTTTTTCACCTTCTTTTAGGTAGTCAGAAAGATTTTGAATGACTGTTACATTGTTTTTATCTGCTTTATGAATGATGTATGATATTTTCATCATTTAAGATTCTTCAGACAATTTTTTTTCTTGTAGTGACAGGTTAAATTCATTTTTAGGGACATATTTAGATAATTCCATTTTCGTATAGAAAATGATTTTTTTTCTATATAGTTATTGGTAAATGCCGGCACCGAACATTTTGATTTCTCCTTGAATAGATGAATTTTACTGGGAATATTTTGATTTTCAAGGAAAAAATATGAGAGTCTCAAATTTCTTTCCCTTTTTTTAAAATCTTTCATTATTTGTTTTATGGATGTTTTTGTTGTTGGAACAAAGTTTAGTCCTTTAGCAAGAACTAGTGTTTCTGGTTGTGATAATGTTTTAGAGGATAGGTTCAGCAAAAATTGTTTTGCAATTTTAAGCTTGATTTCTTTTTTATGTAGTTTTATTTTATTTTTAACGGCTTTGAATTTTTCAATGTTTTTTTATACTTTTTATTGTTTTTATTAAGTCTTCTATGTTTTCCCATGCTTTTCTTTTTGCTTTGGTTCTAATTTTATTTTGTAGTATTTCATATATTTAAATATGATTCTGTATCACTATTATCATTGGATGTAATTTCATAGAAATTGATCCAATATCCACCAATTTAGGTGCGAATCATATCTCTGGCCTTACATTGATACTGTGCTATATACGCAATGTTTCGGGTTATTTCGGAAATGTTTTTATTCCATGGAAACCTTCATCAGAAACCACCCCTATTGTTTTTGTTTTTATTTGTTTATTTTTGATTTATTTTTGATTTTTAATTTATTTCTTTTTTATTACTATTTTACTTTAATGTATTTCTTTATATTTTCTTTTAAATATAGGCCAGAGATATGATTCACACCTACATGGGTGGATATTGGATCAATTTCTATGAAATTACATCCAATGATAATAGTGATACAGAATCATATTTAAGTATATGAAATACTACAAAATACTACATTGATAACAATGGATAACAAGAACTTTTCTTAGATTTTAATATTCTATGATGTATTTAAGTGAGTAGTTATTGGAATAAGGGAAAGGGGGTGTATGTGAAGAAAAAAATTGTTGGGGGGGGGGGGGTCAATTTTTCTCATTTCAGACTTCATAAATATAAAGAAAATTTCTTCAAACACTTTTTTGAGAGGATTAATATTCAACAGCATAGTTTAAAATTGCTCAAAGGCAAAAAAAGATTTTAAGTTCGTTAGATCACATTCATTCTGTGTCAGAATCCTATGCTGTGTCAACTATTTAACCACAATCCAAATTTAGAGCTGAATCCAGCTTGAATGATGTGTCCATACTTGCCCCAACCGTTCAGGGTTCAAGCTCTGCGGTCGTATAAAGCTGCGCCCTGCGGAGCATCTGGTTGATTTATATAATTTTCAAATAATGCAATTCCAGAGTTACAGAACTTTGTTCACTACATACTTTAGTACGATTGAATCTGTATTAAAGGACATGCATCGTTAGAAACCCACTTATCAACATCTCCATTTATTGCATCAACTTTTCTATGTAATGCAACCTTCTTAGAACTGATAGAAATTATTCCGGAAAAATAAGATTTTTTTTAGCTTTCAGTTTTGACTTCTTAAAAAAACTAATTTTGAAAATAAATCTTAGGAAATGTGGTCTACTTTTCAACAATACTACCTGGCTTTAAATGTCTGTTGTACAGTCCGGGGACACAGTCATCATCCTTTGATTTTCCTTCTCTACAAATAGAGTCCCTCATGTGACAATGTATAACTTGCAATTTTTTTTTCTTACACCATCGAGATTTATTTCCTTATATTTTATGCCTAAAAAAGTAAATACAGTTGGAATTACTTGTCAAATTGGGACATGAATTTGCATACAACCGCACACATTTGTTGGGATCATATAATGCTATTATGTCGTCGTCCGTGGACACATTTACGAGTTTGACTGTCCCTTTGGTATCTTTCGTCCCTCTTTTAGTTTCCAGACAATAAATTTAGTTTTAAGTGAATGTATCACTATGAAATTTTACAATTATATTCAATATTACAAAAGGAAGGATGATTTGGGGTTTATAGTACCAACAGTTTAGGATATAGGGGCCAAAAAGGGACCAACAAACAAGCATGTTTGTAGTTTCAGGAGAATAACTTGTGTGTCAGTGTACGGATCGATGTGGCATTGTACCACAAGGTTCCATATCACAAAGGGATTGAGTTTGGTGGTAATTGCCCAAATCATGCAGGAATTAGCTGCAAAAAAGGGGGACAAAAACAAGCAATGTTTGTAGTTTCAAGACAATAAGGGAAGGCTGGGATTGAGTTTGGGGGTATTGTTTCAAAGTGTGGGGGGGGGGGCAATATTTGGAGGGGGGATTTTTTCCCCCAATTTTTTTAAGGGTTCATATCTATTTTTATTTCAAAAAAATTTTTAAGAATAGATTTTTAAGGTCTTTTACCGCAATTATTTTGTGTCAGAAACCTATATTTATTTCAAAAATTTGAACTCAATCGAAATTCAGACAGCATCAAGCTTAAAGAGGTCCTAATTTGCCTCAACTGTTCACGGTTCGACCTCTGCGGTCGTATTAGACTGCGCTCAGTAAGCATTTAATTTGGTAATGTAGGGATTTTGTCCATTTTGAAAAGGCCAATAATTAGTATATCTGAGGCTGTTACACTGAATTATAGACCCTCTTAACCTTAAATTGTCCACATATTGAGTTAGAGCTGGTGGATATTTCTATAATTTATCATAATTTGTCCCAAAAGTGGTACATTATACTATATAAATCTTTTTTGGATAGAGCAGGTGTGATTTTTTTAATTTGCATTTTTTTGTTTAAAAGAAATGCACCACGGAATAACTGTGTTCTTGGCCATAAATGATAATTAAAAAAAAAAAACAAGACAGCGATTAGAACAAACACACAATCCAAGGGCTATTCCATAAAATCTTGCACAGGACCGCAACTTGAACTTGCCATCATTTTAGTGGTGTGAAATATTAGTTTGTATACGTTTTAATTGTATGCAGGCCTAAAGCATTGTTACCTTGTAATATGCCTTCCGTTAACTATCCTGTGTTAATGAAATAGTCTGAAGAACAAATACAACAATTTAGAATGAACATATATTCTGAAACAGTTGTCACTTTTTGACAGAGAATCCAATGTAAAGGAAGACTATTACCATGCAGCTGTTTAAATATTAGGTTCATAAAGTATTAATACTTTATCAACCTCATTTATTTAAACAGCAATTCAGCCAGTTTTTTTTTTAAATAAGGGGTTAACAAGACAAAAGACAATGAGATTGTAAAAGTGTAGTATCACAAATATGAAAAATGCAGAATGTATATACTTGTTTATACTTTTTTTTATGACAGATTTTGATTTTATTTTGTAGTATTCTTGCAGTATTGGGTCAATTCCATCCTGACCTATTGTAAGGTTGTATATGCAGGCATTCCAAAGATTTTGTTTGTTGCCACTCACAAAGACAAAGTACCATTGGTGAGTGATCTTATGTTAGAAATATAGTAGTTAGTCATTGCCATTTGAAACACTTGAATAATGTGTAAAAACTGCTTACATAATGATAATATGCCGATATGTCTTAACTTGACCAAACTTCGTGTAAAGCTACACTTTTGAAAGAACAAGATCCTAATTGATTGGTGGGTAATAGACTTAAGATCAGATTACAGGGCCTATAACTAGAGTAGACTATATGAAGAACCACTTATAGATAAGAAAAATGATATTCGGTTTGCGTTTGTTTTCATATTCAAAAGTAAAATCACAAAAATACTGAACTCAGAGGAAAATCAATTTGGAAAGTCCATAATCACATGGCAAAATCAAAAAACGAATGGACAAGAACTGTCATATTCCTGACTTGGTACAGGCATTTTCAAATGTAGAAGATTTTCATGAAGATTCTTTGCCGTGTCACTCTCGGTCATGGTCTTTTCACTTTAAACAATTGCTCAGTTTAAATTGTTAAAGTTTGTATTTTCTTGGCCGTGTCACTCTCCGGCATTGTCTATTGACTTTAAACAATTGCTCAGTGTAAATGTTAAAGTTTGAATTTTCTTAGCCGTGTCACTCTCGGGCATGGTCTATTGACTTTAAACAATTGCTCAGTTTAAATGTTAAAATTTGATTTTTCTTTGCCGTGTCGCTCTCGGGCATTGTCTATTGACTATAACAATTGCTCAGTTTGATTGTTAAAGTTGTATTTAAGTCAGTTTTATTTCAACAAATATTTTGACAAAGTGAAAGTTTAGCATTTAGTGGTACTGCACAAGATATACGTCTTAACAATAAAAGTATTTTCAGTGATGTAAGTCCCCAAAATATTTGAAATTCCAAAACGTAATACAAATGTTGATGAGTTGATGAAATCAAAAATCTGGACAGGGAATGCATGAGGACGATTCATGCTTCGTTTTAAAATAATTATAATTGTTATCAACAAAAAATTGAACTATAACAATATCCATATGTTCATGCAAATACCCTCTAGACCTGTTTTAGATGTATTGCCAACTTATTAAATGTGACTTATTTGTTTACTTATGTTTCTATACTAGGTAGGTAAAGTGAATTACCAAACACAAATATAAATAGCTAGTGTTTCTTTCAAAAGACCCTTTTCATTTTATTCCCCTTGGAACTTAAGATTTAACAACTGATAACAGTTTTAGTCTGTTATCTTTGAAAGTATAAGATCTAGGTTAAAAGTGTAAAATTGACCTATAAGAGAAGATGTATGTCATTTGAAAATTTGAGATTGTAGTACGTGTTGGAATATTCCACCATTGAAGATGCATATAAATCACCAGGTGTGCGATGCAGTATCAGTGTATTATTTTGTCAACTTTTTATGTTTAACAGGAGAATATTGCGACCAGACGTGAAGAGCTTTACAGAGGAATTGAGGAATTGTTTAAAGACCACGAGGGAAAACATCATCTGGTCCTTAGACCTCTAATATTTGTCAATGCCAAAGATCAAGCCGACCCAGAAATAGAAGTTCTGAAGAAAACAATAACAGAACTAACATTCGACCACCCATGCTGGGGTGAAAGGATGCCGAATGCATGTGTTCCACTGGAGCTTGAGATCGCTGAACTAGTGGCAGAAGGAAAGCAAATAATGTCATTGGCTGAAGTTAAAGAATTAAATGCTATCAGCGAGGTGTCTGTCCTGTCTCCTGAGCAGTTGACCGATTTTCTACATTATCAACATTCTCTAGGGAAAATTGTCTATTTTGACACACCACAGCTAAGAGATAATGTTATCATCAGTCCCCTTCTTATGGTGGAAGTTATGAGATCTTTTATTACTGGTGTGTAAATATTTTCATTGAGTAATAATTAAATTGCTGGTAAAAAACATACCAAAATATTGTTTACCAGCCAATAATAGCACTAGGGACTGTTAAATGGTGCCCTTAACTAATATTTAAGTTGGTTTTTCAGAACTTTTTATTATACAATTAGTAAAAAATTATAAATTTTAGTATTCACAGTTTCAATACTTGTTAAATTATAGCTAATTATTTTATTATGCTGTGAAACTTTGGAGAGAATAACAGTTTTAACTTATATTTTGTAAAATCATAATGGAAAATTATGATAACAAAAACATTTTTTTTAAACTGAAACTGAAACGTAATAGGTATAGGTATAACTATAAAACTTCATGGTTTATAAATATAGAATAAATTTTAAAGTGTAACATTTTTCCACAATGAGAAACGATTCAATTTTGATCATCAAATGCCTTGATTAAGGAAAGATAATTTGTTCTAAAATAGAACATGTTATAGAATTATTAAGATAAGATTATTTTCCTGTGCTGATCAAGGTGAGCAACATAGCTTCCATAGATACATTTTAATATAAGTATATTTTTGACTTTAATTTCAAGTCTTAAGATTGATTTTATTTCTTTTTATAGATGTTGAATTCTGGCCAAAAGAAGATAACACAAGAAAAACCTTCAAAAAGATGTCTGAAAATGGAATGATACAAAAATTAGACCTCTACCAGATTTGGGAGCAAGAAGAATTTTATCAGATATTACTCTTTAAAGAGTACATATTTGATATGCTGATACACCTTGATATCGTATCTGAACAGCGTAGATATGATACAAAAACAGGAAGTCGGCTACCAGTAGAACACTTCTTTGTACCCTGTATGCTTACCCAAAGAAATGATACAGATTTCTTGTCACAAGAATGTACACCAGAGAGGACTGTTAGTTTGGCCTTTGTTTTTAACGGAACCGTTGTTCCTCCAGCTTTACCGAATCGTCTCATATGCGCATGTCTCAGTATGTGGACATTGAAGCAATACCGTGGAAGGAAACTTATCTTTTCTGGGTTTGTGGGGTTATCAGTTGATAAAGAGCATGATATCGTTGTCTGTGTAGAAGGAAATAAGATCTTATTGCACCTAGTCCTCAAGCGCTCCAAGGGTTTGATAATACCTGATATAGCCACCAGTGTCCGGGATTGTTTGTTTGTTACTTTAGAGAGAATCTCCGAATTTTATCAGTTCTCCATCCATTGTAAAGCCAGCAGCAAGTTACCCTTCCACACCGAGTATTCATGCTCGAAATTAAACTGTTTCACTTCAGAAAATAAGATGGCTTCCGAAACTGAGGAATCTCTTTGTGAACACGGAGAAAACATTAAAAATAACTGGAGTATTTGGAACAAGAAAAGGGTATGTAAATAATTTTAGGTACATCATTGCGAGAAATTTAAAATTGATTTCTAAGCCTGAACAAATGTCGCCAAGTTCCCTTATTGCATAAGATAGGTACTATATTTGCATTATATGTTAGAATTCAATCTTGCAACTCTATATAAAAAATAAGATATGATATATGATTGTCAACGTAACAACTCTCCACCATAAACCACATGACGTAAAATTCAGCACCTATAGGTCGCTGTGAGGCCTTCAACAATGAACAAAATATATGCCACATATCAAGCTCTTAAAGTTGTTCATGTTGTTATGTTAAAATGTTCATACATTCAGAGACAAATTTATATCTGTACCAACTTGTTGATGTTGGTATGATAGTAAACTAAACAGCAAAGGACAAATGTATTAGACAGCTAAGCAAATGGATGCTAATGTTGCTATGACACCTCTTTGTTTAAACCTTTTTTTTGTAAGGTAGAGGAGTGGATTAATATTTATAATATTTACCTGACTTTGGTTGTAGTAACTATCAGTATTTGTCAATATTGTATTTTTTTATTATGTGTCATTAATTTTTTGTCATTAGTTTCACACATTTTACAAAATGAAATGTTTTTTTGGGGACCGACAAGCAAGTAGGTTGTTTACATGGAATTATACAAATACTTGGATTGTAGAGTTATTTTCTATTTTACAGGAACAAAAGCAGTGTGATGCTAATTGTCCAGGTAAATGTATCCTTTTTCTCTCTGCACTTGCATATAATTGACCAGAGTTAACATTTAACTTATTAAAATATCCAATTTAATTACAATCTCATGACATAAAACCATGCTACTGATATGCCATAATTGTGATAAAGCTTAAACAATAAATAATGATTTTTCACATATTTCAGATTGGAACAACCGTGGAAAAGTGATACATTTTTACCATCTGAGTTTACAATTACCAAAGATACATGTATTAGAAACTTTTAATTTAAAATATATGATTTGCAATTTTGGTTAAGATTAATTGCTGTAAATTACTAGAATGTATCCAATATGTCTTATGAGTAAATTGTCTAGGATTGCTGTCAACAGATAAAAGTATGTGCTATATTTAAGATAATACATTTAGGTGTATTTTGTAAATATAGGTTCGAAGAAATTAGAATTAGATTACTGCATATGTTGATTATATTGTGTACCCATTAACTTCCAATGCTGAATAGTTATCTCATCTTATCTCAGTATATTAACGTACTTTTTTATGCCCCACCTACGATAGTAGAGGGGCATTATGTTTTCTGGTCTGTGCGTCTGTTCGTCCGTCTGTCTGTTCGTCCGTCTGTCTGTTCGTCCGTCTGTCTGTCTGTCCGTTCGTCCATCTGTCCCGCTTCAGGTTAAAGTTTTTGGTCAAGGTAGTTTTTGATGAAGTTGAAGTCCACTCAACTTGAAACTTAGTACACATGTTCCTTATGATATGATCTTTCTAATTTTCAAACGAAATTAAACTTTTGACTCCAATTTCATGGTCCACTGAACATAGAAAATGAAAGTGTATGTTTCAGGTTAAAGTTTTTGGTCAAGGTAGTTTTTGATGAAGTTGAAGTCCAATCAACTTGAAACTTAGTACACATGATCCTTATGATATTATCTTTCTAATTTTAATGCCTTATTATATTTTTTATCCAATTTCATGGTCCATTGAACATGGAAAATAGTGCGAGTGGGGCATTCGTGTACTTTGGACACATTATTGGTTACAATTCATACATGTATGTGTTTTGAAATTCGTTTTAGGTTTGAGTGAAGATGCATTATCTCAGATCCCAAGTAACACAGAGTTGCTTCGTCTGTCTAATCATTGTGAGGCACATATGCTACATGAATTGGCTCTCCGTCTTGGAATGGACGAGATGGTATGGAGTGATATGGTAGAGAATTACCCAACAAATACACAGATGGTTAAATTTTTGACGCTTATTCATTTGAAAGAGAATAATGAAATCAGTTTCTCAGAATTGGACTACGGATTGAGAGAAATGGAAATAACAACACATAAATTATGTGTGGTAAGTAATTACTGCAATGGACTGATGCAATTGTATTTATCTTTCAGACGCTTCAAAATTTTATACAAATGTTCGGCGTCCACATGTAGCACCGTAACTTGAGAACCACTTATCCAAATTTCATGAAACTTAACATAGTTGTTTCTTATGATGGTCAAACGATCTTTATACTTTTTGGTGAAAAATAGGGGGTTTATCCATGTCGCACTGTATCTCAAAAACCATTAATGATTATTGCTTAAAACTTTACACACTTCTTAGTTATATTAATCTAAAGATCTGTATACATTTTGGTGATGATTCAAAATTTAGAGTGAATGAGTTTTGTAAAAAAAAGGGGGGTTTTCACGTGTCGCGCCGTATTTCAGAAACTATTATGATTATTGCATAATACTTTACACACAAGACAACGAGCGTATCATGCGCTCGTGGCGCAGCTTTTTATTTAATTTGTTTTGGAGTATGGTACTTTTGTGATACTTTTCTACATTGATCTTTGATAAGGTTAAGATTATATGATATCAATCTTTGAGTAAAACCTTCAAATAACAAACTCATAACATGGTCAACATAAATGCAATCAAGATAAGTAAAGCAGGCGAGACATTTCAGCTTGTTGTATTATGCTTGAAAAGAATGAGATAGTTAAGTTTTTAAAGGAACATTAGCTGTCAAATTTATGTTTTCCAATTTGACTCAAATTCTCATATTTGAATTAAATTTACAAACACGTATATCCAAATTACAAAAACTTTACATAAACAATTAACAATGCATAGACTTGATAATATGTATTAGCTTTTCGTGTATATTCTAGTCTAATTAACCATTGAGATGACCTCCTTTTATATCTAGGCGTTATGTATTCAGGTTTAGTTTTCTGTAATTAGTTAATACTTCAGTTTCATTGTGTATATCTCTTTCATATTCATTTGATAAAATTTACTGTTTGCAAAAGCATGCATTGCTCTATATAATAAGAATGTTCTTATCCCGGGCATAAAAACAATGCCGTATTTGGCGAAACCTTTTCAACTTTTGATCTTCAGTGCTGTAGAACTTTGTACTTTTTTCACTTTCGATCTTTTATATCTGGGCGTCACTGGTGAGTCTTGTGTGGACAAGGCGTGTTTTTGGCGTATTGAATTTTAAACATGATGCTTTTTGTTATCTATTAATCATGTTTTTCTTTGTCTAATATGTTCTCCTATTTATTTGTATTGTAGTCCTGTAATATTATGTTGTCATTTCAATGTTATATTTAACTTTGCCATTAAAGTGCGAGGTTTGGCATGCCATAAAACCAGGTTCAACCCACCACTTTTATTCCCCTTTAAAAGTGTCCTGTGCCAAGTCAGGAAGATGGTCATTGTTATATTATTGTTCGTTTCTCTGTGTGTTGCATTTTAACGTTGAGTCGTTTGTGTTTCCTCTTATTTTTGAGATATTGAGATAAGACGTGGCACGGTACTTGTCTATCCCAAATTCATGTATTTGGTTTTCATATTATATTGGTTAGTCTCGTGGTGTTTTGTCTGATGCTTGGTCCGTTTCTGTGTGTGTTGCGTTTCGGTGTTGTGTCGTTGTTCTCCTCTTATATTTAATGCGTTTCGCTCGGTTTTGGTTTGTTACCCCGATTTTGTTTTTTGTCCATGGATTTATGAGTTTTGAATAGCGGTATACTACTGTTGCCTTTATTTACTTTTACAAATTTGGATGGAGAGTTGTCTCTTTGGCCCTCATACCACATCTTTTTATATCTATGTATAAATATAAATAGATATTGACCATATGCAATTGGATTTGTGTAGGTCTGCTTGATTTCATATTATAGGTTTAAAAAAAATGTTAAATATAGTTTTTGTTAACTGTATAATAATATTTTGTTATGGATCCAATCCATATACCAAATGGTTCACCCTTGTGTCATTTCCAATGTTTACAATTTTTATGCACCCGTGAATTAATTTTAACCCTTGTCCGTCTGTACGTACGTCCGTACGTCCCAACATTGGTTTCAGTTCTCTTACTTGAGTTTGCCTCAACCAAATGTTATGAAACTTATACACAATGCCTATTACCACAAAACACATATCAACGTTGAAATTTAGAGGCGTCACTATAACCATTCTAGAGTTATGCCCTTTATAAATGGAAAAAATGCAAAAAATCTAGTTTCTGTTATTTAACTTACGCATGTCTCAACCAAATATTATGAAACTTATACACAATGCTTATTACCACAAAATACAGATCAAGTTTACTTTGATAGCGTCACTCTAACCGTTCTAGAGTTATGCCCCATTATCAATGGAAAGAATTACAAAATTTGAAGTTTCCATTCTCTAACTTAAGTTTGCCTCAACCAAATGTTTTTAAACTTATACAAAATGCTTTTTAACTTAAGTTTGCCCCAACTAAACATTATGAACCCTCACACAATACTTTTTACCATAAAACTCAGATAAAGTACAAATTTGGGTAGCGTCACTTTTATTGTTCTTTAGTTATGTCCCTTTATAATATTGTATGCAAGCTGGGGCATCATCTGTGTCGATGGGGACACATTCTCCAATTGTTTTTCTTTTTTAAGCTGAACACGTTTAATACATGTGTAACCATTCAATTGGCAATTAGTTTAAAGTATTGAATGTGGGTATTGGTCATGGCTAATGCCCTTAACAATGAATAATTTGAACATTTATTTTGAATCTAGTCTGAGCCCTTTACTTCTGTAATAACTGTATGAGCTTGTTTTCAGATAACATGGATAAATGATAGATTTAACTTACCACTCTGAAATAAATTGATGTTAAAAATTATCATATTTTCAGGTACGTCGGAGAAAACAAGTGAAATCTGGTAAGTATTTTGATATCTAAAGGTTTTATATGACATAATAAGAAAGGCCTCTGTCTTAATGTTCTGTATCAAATAAATCATAAATGTTATGCTTACCTTGGTACAATATCTGATTAAGGGTAGATTATTTAACAATTTGTCATCTTGATTCCTTTTTACATAACTGTGCAACTTGGATTTTTTATATTTCATGGGATTGCCCAGTAATCATAATGTTATTATCTTTAAAAATAAAGGCAACAGTAGTATAACGCTGTTCAAAAGTCATAAATCGATTGAGAGAAAACAAATTCGGGTTACAAACTAAAACCGAGGGAAACACATCAACTATAACAGGAAAACAACAAAACAACAGAACACTGAAGTTCAACAAAAACAAAAGACAATGCAACATACACAGAAACGAACTATGAGATCAGAACTGCCATATTCCTGACTTGGTATAGGACATTTATCATATTGTTATGTATCTTGTTTGATTACAAAGCAGTAAGCACATACCTTCGAATTATAATTAATCCCTTTGGAGATGTTTGGCTGTTTGTGTAATAACAAAGCAGTATTAGAGCATTCTTTCAAATTATAATTAATCCCTTTGGAGATGTTTGGCTGTTTGTGTAATAACAAAGCAGTATTAGAGCATTCTTTCAAAATTTAATCACTCTCTTTACAGATGTTTATCTTTCATGCGGGATTTGGTTTTAAAATTGAAAAGTCATGACTGCCTCCCTGAATTTATTCCAATTAGTATATTCCAATTTTAAGAGGGGCACTAAGTGCAATGATAAAATGACTTTTTTTGTAGTCCCCCTTTCATATCCTTATACTTTCATATAGCCGATGTGAGCAATTCTTACAGTTTGAGTCATTTGCCAGTATGTCATCCAAAATTAGCAATATGTATTGTTTTTTTTACCTCATTTTCAGAATCTACTTTTACAGTCGATGCCAAACAATGTGAACATAAACTTTTTTTTTCAACCGCAAAAAAATGTGCGGTCATATATTGGTATCACGTCATCGTCGTCCGAAAAAGGATGGTTTCCCGATTATAACTTTAATATAAGTAAATAGAAATCCATAACATTTTAACACAATGTTTATAACAACAAAAGGAAGGTTGGGATTGATTCAGGGGTTATGGTCATATCGGTTTAGGAATTGGGGGCCAAAAAGGTCCCAACACATACATTTATCTAGTTTCAGGACAATAAGTTGTGTATAAGTATTTCAATTACTCTGAAATTGTACCACAATGTTCATACCATAAAGTAGAAGGTTGGAATTTCTTTTAAGGGTTATTGGGCAAACAGTCTAGGAATTCGGGGACAATAACTTATGTTTTACTGTATGAATCTCTTTGACATTGTACCACAAGTTTCCTTGTAATGAAGGGCAGGTTTGGTGTCAGTTTGGAGTTAATATCCCTGATCATTTAGGAATAAGGGGCCAAAAAGGGCAGAAATGAAGCATTTTTCTAGTTTACTGACTGACAATAACTTGTGGTAAAGTGTATGCATCTCTCTCATATTATACTACAAGGTTTCTTACTACAAAGGAAAGACTGGAATTGAGTTTTGGAGTTCTTACTCCAAGTAGGGTTTCAATTAGTGAGGGGCCAAAAAAGGGGCCTAAATAAGCATTTTGTAGTTTTAAGTCAATAACTAGTGTTTAAGTGTATAAATCTCTCTGAAACTATACCATAAGTTTCCATACTACAAAGGGATGGTTATAGGGGGTAATGTATCAAATCATTAAGCAATTAGGGGTAAACAGGGGTGAAGCAAGGGTTTTTCTTGTTAAAGGACAATTTAGACAATCTTAAAGCAGTGTAAAGGAGGTAATGAATTAAAATTTAACGAATACTGTTATATCTATGTTTAATTACTTGATTACATCCCTTCGATGCTTGAAAATTATGTTAAATGAATAGATAATTGTCTTGAGATGTGTAGCTGTACATTTATTTTTAGAAGTTATTGTTAATTAATATTAATTTTAACCATGCTTGTAAGTTATTTTATATTTTAATACTTTATGATGTATTTAAATGAGTAGTTATTGTTGCAAACATAATTAGAAATTGGAATTGAGTTTTTTTTGGAATAAGGGATTTAGGGAGGTGATAAAAAATGGGGAGGGATTGTGGTAAAAATTTTCTCATTTCAGATTTCCGAAATTAATAAGAATTTTTCTTCAAATATTTGTTTTTGAGGGGATTTATATTCAACAGCTTAGTGTATTGCTCAAAGTTCATCAGACCACATTCATTATGTGTCAGAAACCTTTGCTGTGTCAACTATTTGATCACAATCCAAATTCAGAGCTGTATCAAGCTTGAATGTTGTGTCCATACTTGCCCCAACTGTTCAGTGTTCGACCTCTGCGGTTATATAAAGCTGCTCCCTGCAGAGCATCTGGTTTTGAATTGTTTTACCTGTGGAAATTAACTACGATGAACTTTATCTGTGTCATTGACTAATTACTTTGCCAGTCGTCTACTTTTATCACGATCGTCACCTCGTCAGAAAGTATTGAACCAATTTCAACAAAACTTAGAGTGAATATTCCTCTGAGAATGCAGCATAAATGTTGTTCTGTCAACAAACATGGCTGTTCTGGCTAGACATAGAACATACGATTACAATGATTTGTTTTGTCTTATAGCCCTATTAGATTTTTAAATTATAGTAGATAGAAAAAAAACTGTAACATGTGGGAAAGGTTTTTACCAATTTTCCGAAACTTAGAAGCTTAGTCATTTTAAACACAAACATATAAACTTAGCAAGTGAATGAATTGCCATTAATAAAGGCAACAGTAGTATACCGCTGTTCAAAAATCATAAATCCATGGACAAAAAACAAAATAATAACCATTGATTTTTAATGCTCTCTTAAATGCTGATCAATACCCTTCAAGAATTACCCAGTAGACCCTAATGAGAATTGGGATGAGAAAATAATTATAAATTTGAGGTCAAATATAGGGAATAAAGAACATACCCTTGAATAATTATAGATGGAATAAAATGGTCCTCTTTCCAGTTTCAGCTATGGTCTCCTTTCAAGAGAGCATGAATTGAATGCAAATGCTTAATCATGTTAATACAATAAAAATATTTGATTTGTAGCACCAGCTGGAAAATTAATGCAAAGTTTTAACCTTTAGTTCTCACAAGATTAACACACATTTAACTGTCGAGGTTAAACAATATTCCATTATTTTAAAAAGCATTTAGGGGAACACTGCAATTTGAGTCTTTAATTAGTTTTGACAAATTCTCTGTAGATATATTTTATTTCTTATTCCATATAGGTATTCCTGACGATATTCTAGACTGTATTCCATCAGACGAAATTTTAGATAGATTAGCACCGCTGGTTGGCAATATAGTTCTTCAACTAGGAATAGAACTTGGACTTTCTGTAGAAGAGATAGAGAGTATTAAAGAGAAACGTGATCGTGATTTGACAGCACAGAATAAGGAAGTCTTGTTTGCATGGAGGAAAGACAGAACAGTGAAACCTACAATACGGGTACTTGAGCAAGTTTTTGTAGATATTGGTAAAGGAGCAAGGTGTTTAAAGGAGGTTGTAAAGGACGTTGATCCCAATACACTTAAAGCAGTAGAAATTGTTACAGGTAATACTATATGAAGGGTGTGAGTTAATAAAAAAACTACTGTGTAAATCAGTTATTCAGTACAGTAAATATGTATTTCCTAGGTTGATCATGTTTATAACAGAAATATATAAAGTCAGTGCAAAAATAGGTTTGCCTATTATTTTACAATGCCCCTGTCGTTATGTTTGTTGAATGAAATTACATACAGTCAGGCAAATATCTAAAACAAAGTTGGTCTATTGTATATCACCATATGGTTAAGCAAAAATCTTTTCTCTACCGCCATTGTCTGACCTATTAAGATATTGCCCAACCAGACCTTGGTCACTAATTGGCTTCTACTTGCTCAATAACGTAAAGTGATGACAGCTTCGAAAACACTTGCTGCAGGAAAAAGTAGAAAAAAAATCCAAAACAGAAAGATACATAAACTGGGAGGGTATATGTTGTCAACCGTCCATTCCATACTGATAATTTTACATGATGATTCTTTCTGAACTTATTGACATCTATATAATATACTGACATGTTTTGTATTTCCTCTTATCCTCTGAAAACTTCAGATAGGCAACCACTCGGTTTTACTTTGCGGTGTTATAATTGTTAAAATTGATAATATATCTCTCAGGTATTGTTTTTTTTTTTTGGTATATCGGAATGACCAATACAAAAATGCATGTTCATTGCAATACAAAAGTATTGGTTAAGAGGTAAACAGTTAATTACCATGTGACTTTCAATTATGCAATGTCTACTTTATATATATTACAGTGTATAGGTGAAATTAGGAATTAAATGTAATTACTAAACAATTCAGTAAATACCTGTAATTACTAATCAATTACATTAGACTTGACACAGTTGCATGTCTTTCGTTCACAACCTGTTTTGCATGCACACGTTGCAAATCCCTGCCAATCTCCGACTGACTGTAGACACCCTGCTTTCCTAACTTTTAACTCGACCTGGGTATTTTCATCTTGCAAATCCAACTATTGCTGAGAACGTGAATACATTCCTAGAGACGGATCCATTTAAAATTCCATCGTTTGAGCAAAGCTTAAATTATTCATTTGTCTGTTCATGTTCCAAAACTAAACAGAAAAGACTTCTTGGATTCCCACGTCCTCTATCAATACTAGAAATGGGAAAAGTTACGTTATACCTGACATAAACAGGGCGCAAAATTTAGATGCTCCGGACAAGCATCTTTTCCGCTTTCTTTGATAAGTTTGAGGCACTTGCATGGTATCCCCGTTGATGCATTCTGAACGGATACAAATGTCACAACAGGACTGTAATGTTGAGTTTGTCTGATTATATACAAAACATTTAATGCATTCGTGTTCATATTGTAAGCTATGCAACTCATATGGATAGTGATCTTATACGGAGTAACTTTGAGCTTGTGGTATCAAGATCTCATGTAATGAGGCTTCTACTTCAGAGATTTGATTATAATCATCTGTTGTCTTTTTTTTATTTATTTTTTTATTTTCAAACAAAAATGCTTAATCTGCTGATTATATTGTTCAGCATCTCCTTTGGTTTAAGACTCGATCACATTTTTCATTCTACAAAAACTCTTCTGTAAATATGTTTTTTTCATCTACCATTTTCAACAATTAATTGATAGATTTTCTTCCCCGCCCGCCCCTCTGGAATCGTCCCGCTCCGATTTTTTTTATTGTTTGTAAAATTTACGATTTCCGAATTTTGTTAATTTCTGTTACCGGTAACCGTCAATAATTTCTTTCAATTCAAAACTTCCTGTTTCAAATTTCGGTTTTCATATTTCTTGTTTCGAGTACTTTAAAACGATTATGTTGATATATTCTGCTGCTCAATGATGACAATATCATCAACTGAGAATAGAGATAATTTACCAGAAGAGCATGACATATTTGGGTTACGAGTAATACGCTGTGTCGAAGAACGCAAATTGCGATATGTCACAAATAGGAATTTTCTGTCATTAGAAAACCGTGGATTTTTTTTTATAATTTATTGACTTTGTGTCGTCAATTTTGGGCTGTGAATGATTTATAAAGCGAAAGAATCGTGGAACACATTGGTACAAAAACTAAACTGGATTAAAGAAATTGACACAAGCACGAACTTGTTAGATCTATGACCGTAATTTGAGTTCAAAAAGTCGGCAAACATACACATTGTGTTATAGAAAGCCCTTAAATTTACCCATGGTTATTGTAGTTGTTGAAAAACACCAAACACCCTCTGTCCCAATACCAATAAAAGATCAGGTTGAGAACAAACCCTCTATATGATTATTATACCTGTAAAGAGGGATAATCCTTCTTTAGATAGGGGTATTTTTGTTTAGACTGGATTTAAATAAAAAAAATAGGACAGAATGGCATTTTCTACTTATTATGGCAGTAACCTGTAACAGTTGATGCACCAATTGATGTACTTAATTTAATATACAAATGCCCAGTTTGCTGCTTATCTGACTAAATATACAATCTATTGTTCACCATGATTGAAAGCTGTGATGATCAGGTAAATGCCACTCACTTATGTCTCACTGTACAGAATTTCTATTGTTAGATTTAACATAAAATTTAAAGGTCAACTATTCCTTTTTTTGTTGATCAGGTGTTCAGATAGGTATACAATTGATTGCAAGTTCTGTTACTTTAGCAGAAAACTGGTTATCTCAATTTTAGTAAAGTGCATATGTTGATGCATATAATGCTATAGATTATAGCTAATATAACTAGAAAATACCATTCTGCCCTAATTTGCCCAAATGAATCCAGTGTAAACAAAAAAAAACTCTATAGAGGGATACTTTTATCTTTATCTCTCTAAAGATGGATTATCCATTTATACAGGTATAATCACCAACCTGTTAAACAACTTCATGGTTTACATGAATAATTATATTGGCTTCTTGCATTAGAATCTGAAAAGTACCAACCCTACTATTTCCAACAGTGTTTAGTTTTCATTTCATGCATAATACTTGTGTTGCATACCAAGGCATTTGCATCATTTTATGGGGACTACAAATCATTGCTCAGACAGCAAAATAAATTTGGATTTGGTATTCAAAGAGAGAATTTCTTCATCATTTTACTGTTTATTAAAAATAGGTTTCTAAAGTAGCAATTCACCGTTTCAGAATCTTAAGAATTCTGGGTATTATTTTCAAAAGCGTACACCAAAACGTTGTGATTGGTTAAAAACCTCCTAAACAATTGAAATTCAACCAATGGCGTAAAGTTATTTTCATTTTGGTGTACGAACAACAAGATTACCGAGAGTCCTTTAGATTCTGAAAAGGCAAATTACATGTACAACAGTGGTTGCCAATCAGAGATATATATTTAAGAATTTGAAAAATTATGTACCATTCTTTATACATGTATATACATGTACATGATATAAGCTAATTATAACACTTTTATAACCAAAATAATGTAAGATAATTGAAAGCATTGTTTTATTTGATGATCCTCTAATCTTCATTTTGGTTAATAAACCGATCTGCTCATTTACAGATAGAATCAGAGAAAACGAAAACAGAATCATACAGGACATACAAACCAGCCAAATTTTAGACCATATGATGGCACATCTGGTGATATCAGTAGATGACAGACGTCGTATTGAACAACATGCCGGACAAGATGATCAGAACAAAGCATTGCTGGATATTGTGACCAAAATGAGAGAACCTGCTTACAGTGTGTTTGTTGATGGATTACGTATTTATGGATACGAAGATATCGCTAATGATTTGAAATGTGATTTCAGTCCAAGTCCAACATCAGCATCAGCGGAAAATGAAGGTATATCTGACGGGTTTATTATAAACACAAACAAAGAAGGATTTTTACTGAAAACATTTTTAAATCTTGTTATATATTCATTCAAAATAGATATAATGTATTTGATTCTAAAGACTATTTACCAGATCATTTGCGTCGTATTTAATTTATCATAAGTATACTACTTTTCTTGCATACCAAAGTAGGTCACTGGTATATATCGTGAGTCTTTCAGGACGAATTTCAGTTTGTGTTAAGTAACTATGATCTTAGACATTGTACCATTGAGTAATTATGGTCTCAGGCATTGAGATCAAGATTCTTTTCTACAGTTATAATGAAGTCACAGTTCATTAAGTACCTGTTACGAATCAGGCAAATATGACCTCAGATGAATTTCGCTTCTTAGATCCAACTGTAGAAAAGAATAGTGAACATATATAATGCAAAGGCATTAGTTATGGTCAACTATAAAAAAAAAATCAAAGTGAGAGAAAATAGAATAACAAACAAATTGGCAATTAACTATAAATTGTGAATGTGTATGTTTACCAGCTCTGTTTAAAATGTCAAACGCTTATCATATGTTTTTGATAAATTCAGAGCATACATCTCAATTTGTTTGAAGAAATGTAAGATCTATCAATACTACATTCTATGTGGGTATTCAATTTATTCATGAGACATTTGATTTAAGAAAAGGGTGAATAAAACCAAAACAGTAGAAGGGCTACACACCTGAAAAGTACTAAAAAATGGCCAAATCCATCCAATGCCAACTTTGCCCGAATGAGTTGAAACCTTAGTTTCTGCATAATTTTATAAAATTTATAAACGGTAAATTTAAGAAGGGTTTGTTTTAAATCATGTGAGTAGCAAAGTACTGAATACTAAGCTAATGATACTCTAGGAGACATGTAATCCACCAGTAGAGGTATCGACCAAGTGATGTAAAAAAAAAAATGAAAACACGTTATAAATTTCATGTGGTCCAAATCGCTTTTCTGAATTTAACCTCGTCTTTATTCATAAAAGGTCAATAGCACTATCTTAAGAAAAAAATCTTTTTGTATTTTGTAGGCTTATCAGTTTGGAATTTTCCATTATATAAAGTTCGTCTACAAAAGAACTACCTCAAGGTCATCATTGATATACAACACGAAAACATAGTAGATCATCTAATATCAAAAGAGGTATTGTCAGTTGATGATGGGAAGAAGATAGAATCTGGTAAAACCCCACAGGAAAAGAACAGGAATTTAATGGACATGCTGTTGCGTAAAAATGAACAGGGATTTAATGAATTTCTCAAAGCCCTACGAAAAGACTCAATTTATGCAGATCTAGCAGATCAAATAGAGAAGACAGAAGTTACTACCACAGATATGGCAACCCTTCATAAATGCTCAAAATAAAAGAAAAACTTTATACAACAAGTTAAAGACAGCTAAGACACACACATGTAAACAATAAATAGAAGGAGGTATTGTCAATCCAATGTTCAATGATTTGGTCACTTAAACCGCTAAGACAAACACATGTAAACAATGAATAGAAGGAGGTATTGTCAATCCTATGATCAATGATTTGGTCACTTAAACCATCAAAGTGAATGAATAACAATATATTATTGATAACAATATAGTATTGATAACAATATTTTATATTAAACATATGTCATGTGTGAGTGTCATGCTTGGCAAGGAAAAAGATAAAATATGTACCCCTTTTACGAGTATTCATTCCTGTAAACACAAATCCCCCGACGAGTGTTCGTTCCATAACAGATATGTTAATTATGAAGCAGTCATGACATATTCTATATTCATATCAAATAATTTTAATGTATCTTAATATAATTATTGGGAACCAGTAATTGGAAAGTTCATATGCACTACTGTTTTTTTCAAAGGTCAAAACATATGGCTGTGTGGCATATTTTCAACATTTATATGCCTCAAACTTCCAAGAATTTAAACCTACATGTATACTAAAATTATGTACTTCCTCTCACTTAACATTTGGTCCTTCTCAGAACTTAATTTGGCCGCTATCTATGTGTATTCATACTGGTAAAGTTCCCAAGATGTGTCTCTTTGAGATGAAACATAGATATCATATCTGGGAACCAGAAGGTAAACAAAACATCTATCAATAGTATATATCCCAAAAGAGGCGTAGTTTGTGAAACAGCTGTATTTACAAAGTGTAACCTAAAGGAAATGTCATAACTTGATACAATATACTATATGTACTATTTTGATAAATTTTGAATAACCTACATAGCTGCATTTAGGTTATTATCAATTTCTTTTCAGTCATAATTGTGTATGTTAATCTCCTAAAGCTGTTCAATGTTACCTTAATAGTCCATTTAGGTCTAAATTTAAAGTCTAATGAATAATAAAGTATGCACATATGAAATAACTAATTCAGTGACCGAATCTTGTCCTTAAGGTGTTTCTGAATTTTTTGACATTAACTTGTTGTATATTTTGTTTATCAAACAGCTACTTTTATATGTACATTTGTAAATAAAAATGCCTCTTCATAAACATGATAAACATAGTTTTGAACAAAAATGCAACGATATGCTCTTATTATGTAAATATAATTGTTGCTAACATAACATGGTATTTCACAACGATATGCTCTTATTATGTAAATATAGTTGTTGCTAACATAACATGGTATTTCACAACGATATGCTCTTATTATGTAAATAAAGTTGTTGCTAACATAACATGGTATTTCACAACAAAATGCCTTTATTATGTAAATATAGTTGTTGCTAACATAACATGGTATTTCACAACGATATGCTCTTATTATGTAAATATAGTTGTTGCTAACATAACATGGTATTTCACAACGAAATGCTCTTATTATGTAAATATAGTTGTTGCTAACATAACATGGTATTTCACAACGATATGCTCTTATCATGTAAATATAGTTGTTGCTAACATAACATGGTATTTCACAAAGAATGTTTTTGACACATCTGTTCTGTCAAATGAACTTATCTTTCATCCATCAGAAAAATGGATTTTAAATCCAAACAGATCAGTGATAATTGTTTGGTTACATTATATTTTCAAATAGTTGAGAACATACATGACATATCAAATGTCAAAAAACATTTGAAAACCTACTACCAAGCAAATGTTTGGCCTCTTTCAAGTCAGGCTATCTGCACCATGTGTTGTTTGGTGGTGTTTTAGCGCAATGCCATACAACTTCCTACTTGCTTTTTTAACATATATTTTCGATCGTCACTGATGAGTCTTTTGTTAAAGTTCTTCAGAAAATACCAAGACCTTGTTGATACATATTCAACTTCACAAATAATACATGATGTCTGGAAGTATAGCATTTAGTCACTGACGTTGTTTATCATCCTAATTACGTGTTGTAGTGTTCTTATATATCTCTTTGTAAATTACTTTTACTGTTTAGCCCTTTTTGGTAATACCCTTTTGGGATCTTTTGTTGTGGCTCAGTACTTAAACATCCCGCCATTGTGTTATTGTGCTATGGTCATTTTTGTATTCTTGTATATTTTTGCCTATGTGCTTTGGTCTATATGTCATTTTGTTTTTCCTTGTTGACATATTTGTCTGTTTGTTTTATAGAGATTAAGATTATAACACAATGTTGACTGCTATACCTCTATGTTTGACATTTAATTTTTTTTTCTGTTTGTTTTGTTCACACATTGTTGTGAATATAATGGAATTTCATGCGACTGTCATACAAGTGAGAGGTTAAGCTAGCTATAAAACCAAGTTTACTTCACCATTTTCTACATAAGGAAATGCCTGAAACAATTCAGGAATATGACTTCCTATTCGTTTGATGAGTTTGAGATTTAGAATTTGTCATTTGATAAGGGAATTTTTCGTTTTGAATTTTCCTTGTATTTCTAATATATTTTACTGTTATGTAAACAAAAAATACAATGACGCTCACAATGATAAGCCTGGAATCTTTTATGAGTTTTTTTTTATGTTGTACGTCTGTTAAGGGGGCTCCTGGGTATCAATCAATTTTTTTTTTCTAATATAGGATTTCGCTATATTTTTTCATAAATGAACTTTATCATATACTTAAAAGAAAAATGAAATAGAAAAATGGGGTCACCGTTCATTTAAGCTCACAATTTGCCTCTGGAAGAAGCATATATTTTTGTTAATGTCCTGTTTTCTGTTGAACTAACAGGAGAAATAGAAGTAATATCGAAATAAAAAAATAACCTAATTACAGAAATCGCTTAAATTTTACAATTATTTAGTTTATGTACAGCTTATTTGAAAACATTAATAAAAAATATAGGTCACTGATGAGTTAAAAAAGGTATTTCAAATTTAATGCCAAAAAATGGCATGTTTGCACCAAAGGGAGATAATTTGGAGCTTTTTCAATGATGTAAACATTTTAAAAGTCATCTGGGGCCAAACAGAATATTTTTTTGGGGTTGATTTTTGTACCATATCATAAAGTAATAACTAGTAGTGTAATAAATAAAATGTGTAATGAAAAAATAAAGGTTTAATTTTTTGCTGAAATTTTTGTACCCACAAGCCACCTTAATAATTTGAAGGAGTCGAGTGTGTAAAATTTGAATTTCAATATTCATTGTCAGTGTTACAAAATTTAACCCCCTTTTCCTTTCATCGTCAATATCAAAATTTGTATATAAAAATAAGGAGATAGGATATGATTGCAAATGAGACAACTATATATATCCACCAAAGTTCAAATAAAGTGGAGGTAAGCAAGTATAGGCAACTGTACGGGCTTCAACAGTGAGAAAAAAACCCATATCGTAAAGTCGGCTATAAGAGGCCCCAACATGACAAATATGAAACAACTCAATTGAGAAAACTTACAACCTAATTTATGACAAAACAATTTATGAAAAACAAATATGACAGACTTAAACCAACGACAACCACTGAACTACAGGCTCCTGACTTGGGACAGGAACATACATAATCTGGCGGAGTTTAACATATTTATGAGCCCTCAACCCTCCCCTAACAGTGTTTCATAGTTGTTTCATTGTCTTCAACTTATTCCTTTATTCCATTATTAACTATTTCTATTGATTTTATGTGAACATGTTTATATATTCTATAATATTAAATATTGATTATATTTTGTCAGAAATTATTTCACAACAATCATAGTCCAATTTCATGCTTGATAATTTTCTCCTTGTACTCAATCACTCCATTCCTGTATAAAAAAATCTTAAGCCTGATTTGTCATAATTTTCAACCTTTTTCAATGCTTATACATTTTGCCTTTAAATTGTTCGGATTAGCACAACTGTTTAATACCTAGTGACTTTGTAATTTACAAATTAAATATGTTATGAAACCGTTGTGTTTATTGTTGATGTGGTTATTGTAGCACTATTTGTGTTTTAGTTGTTTCTTCTACTTGTATATATGTATAAACTATTAATGCAGTCTACCTTCCTTGAAGGTAAAAACAAAACTACATACATGTTCTTGTTCTTATTCATTTTACGACCGCAAAAACATTTTGGATTCGTAAAATGCTATCATGTCTGCGTCGGCGTCGTCAGAAGACATTTGGTTTCCGGACAATATCTTAAGTTTCAGTGAATGGATATCTTTGAAATTTAAACAAAAGTTTCAATACCACAAAAGGAAGGTAGGGATTGTTTTTAGGGTGATGGTCTAAACTGTTTAGGAATAAGGGGCTAAAAAGGGGGCCCAAAACAAGCATTTTTCTAGTTTCAGGACAATAACTTGTGTATAAGTATTTTGATTGCTCAGAAATTGTACCACAAGGTTTAATACCACAAGTCAAAGGTTGGGATTCATTTTGGGGGTAATTACCCAAACCGTTCAGGAATTTGGGGCCAAAAAGGGTCTAAAACAAGCATTTTTCTAGTTTTTAGACAATTACTCGTGTTTAAGTGTATTGACATCTCTCAAACTGCACCACATTTTACGATAATTTAAATCATCGATCAAACCATAAGCAAATGTAAAAAATGCCTTCCAGAATATATTCAAACGATTATCTATTAATATGTATTCTTTATACTTTAGAGATAACTATTGTATTTGAAGCTTGGCGGATATCCGTCTGTAGTTTTACTGTAGCAAATTTAGTTTACTTGACGACGCCTATCGGAGACAGGTAAACGGATATTTGCGACAATAAAACTGCCGATGGACGTCCGTAAAGCTTCAAATACAGTACAGTTATCACTATACTAATGCAAAATAAACAAATCAATCAATGTTAGTCATTATTTCATTTTTTTTTTACTTCATATTGGTGAAATTACATGCCAATACATTCTGGTATTTATAATCTCAGCTGCATTAGTCACAGACAGGGATATAGAGACGCTTATTGTCATCCAATCAGAACCATTGATACAATATTATTGCATTAAATATATATTTTAATTGACATTGGCTTTTCTTTTCGACGTTTCATCTGCCAATTAAAACTTTGACATGTGTATTAAACACTTGAATATCTCAATTTCTTCTTCAATGGATAATCTTCTTGGAAAACTCATCTGGTTAAGGCAGAGCTCTGTGTTAGAGTTAAGGTATTAGGTTACATGGTTAAGGCAGAGCTCTGTGTTAGAGTTAAGGTATTAGGTTACATATCTTGAGGCAACTGTATTTCAACGATGTTCAAGTCTCATCAATCCAGGAAAAAGACAAAAACTCAACGAAAGAATCGCCTGAACTGTAAAAAGATCAACATGGGGTGTATTGATATGATTTGTTTTTCTTTACATTGAAAGCAAAAATGGCGCGCAATTTATGATAAAGAGATTTATCGGTTCTCGGGCAAATATTCAGTTTGTGGGAGATTTCGGGAAATTGTTGTACCGACTGACAACGCCTAGCAAAAAAGAGAAAAATACCAAAAGTCAAACAACAGTACACAAAACACAACATAGAAAAATAAGAACTGAGAAACAGGAACACCACCATTAACTGGGAATGATCTCAGGTGCTCAGGATGGGACGAACCCCACCATTAACTGGGAGTGATCTCAGGTGCTCAGGAGGGGACGAACCCCACCATTAACTGGGAGTGATCTCAGGTGCTAAAGATGGGACTAACCCCACCATTAACCGGGAGTGAGTGATCTCAGGTGCTCAGGATGGGACGAACCCCACCATTAACTAGGAGTGATCTCAGGTGCTCAGGATGGGACGAACCTCACAATTAACTGGGAGTGATCTCAGGTGCTCAGGATCGGACCAACCCCACCATTAACTGGGTGTGATCTCAGGTGCTCAGGATGAGACGAACCCCACCATAAACTAGGAGTGATCTCAGGTGCTCAGGATGGGACGAACCCAAATATTAACTGGGAGTGATCTCAGATGCTCAGGATGGGACGAACCCCACCATTAACTGAGAGTGATCTCAGGTGCTCTGGATGGGACGAACCCCATCATTTATTGGGAGTGATCTCAGGTGCTCAGGATGGGACGAACCCGACCTTAATAGGGAGTGATCCCAGGTGCTCAGGATGGGATGAACCCCACCATTAATTGGGAGTGACCGGCATAGACTTTTGCTTAAATTGTGATAGAAATTTCTCCCTTTTATATACTTTTCCTATATGCCCTCCTTCTTTGTTTCTAAAAGTCCTTCATACTGGGAAATTTCCCTATTTACCGAAGGCATTTGAGTGAAAAGAATACATTTTCCGTTTCACCTCTTTTATCTATTATAAAAATAAGGTATCAAAAAGTAATTATGTAAATATAGTTGTTGCTAACATAACGTGATATTTCACAACGATATGCTCTTATTATGTAAATATAGTTGTTGCTTACATTACATGGTATTTCACAACGATATGCTCTTATTATGTAAATAAAGTTGTTGCTTACATAACGTGGTATTTCACAACGATATGCTCTTATTATGTAAATATAGTTGTTGCTAACATAACGTGGTTTTTCACAACGATATGCTCTTATTATGTAAATATAGTTGTTGCTAACATAACATGGTATTTCACAACGATATGCTCTTATTATGTAAATATAGTTGTTGCTAAAATAACGTGGTATTTCACAACGATATGCTCTTATTATGTAAATATAGTTGTTGCTAACATAACGTGGTTTTTCACAACGATATGCTCTTATTATGTAAATATAGTTGTTGCTAACATAACGTGGTATTTCACAACGATACGCTCTTATTATGTAAATATAGTTGTTGCTAACATAAAGTATAGTTGTTGCTAACATAAAGTGGTATTTCACAACGATATGCTCTTATTATGTAAATATAGTTGTTGCTAACATAACATGGTATTTCACAACGATATGCTCTTATTATGTAAATAAAGTTGTTGCTAACATAACATGGTATTTCACAACAAAATGCCTTTATTATGTAAATATAGTTGTTGCTAACATAACATGGTATTTCACAACGATATGCTCTTATTATGTAAATATATTTGTTGCTAACATAACATGGTATTTCACAACGAAATGCTCTTATTATGTAAATATAGTTGTTGCTAACATAACATGGTATTTCACAACGATATGCTCTTATCATGTAAATATAGTTGTTGCTAACATAACATGGTATTTCACAAAGAATGTTTTTGACACATCTGTTCTGTCAAATGAACTTATCTTTCATCCATCAGAAAAATGGATTTTAAATCCAAACAGATCAGTGATAATTGTTTGGTTACATTATATTTTCAAATAGTTGAGAACATACATGACATATCAAATGTCAAAAAACATTTGAAAACCTACTACCAAGCAAATGTTTGGCCTCTTTCAAGTCAGGCTATCTGCACCATGTGTTGTTTGGTGGTGTTTTAGCGCAATGCCATACAACTTCCTACTTGCTTTTTTAACATATATTTTCGATCGTCACTGATGAGTCTTTTGTTAAAGTTCTTCAGAAAATACCAAGACCTTGTTGATACATATTCAACTTCACAAATAATACATGATGTCTGGAAGTATAGCATTTAGTCACTGACGTTGTTTATCATCCTAATTACGTGTTGTAGTGTTCTTATATATCTCTTTGTAAATTACTTTTACTGTTTAGCCCTTTTTGGTAATACCCTTTTGGGATCTTTTGTTGTGGCTCAGTACTTAAACATCCCGCCATTGTGTTATTGTGCTATGGTCATTTTTGTATTCTTGTATATTTTTGCCTATGTGCTTTGGTCTATATGTCATTTTGTTTTTCCTTGTTGACATATTTGTCTGTTTGTTTTATAGAGATTAAGATTATAACACAATGTTGACTGCTATACCTCTATGTTTGACATTTAATTTTTTTTTCTGTTTGTTTTGTTCACACATTGTTGTGAATATAATGGAATTTCATGCGACTGTCATACAAGTGAGAGGTTAAGCTAGCTATAAAACCAAGTTTACTTCACCATTTTCTACATAAGGAAATGCCTGAAACAATTCAGGAATATGACTTCCTATTCGTTTGATGAGTTTGAGATTTAGAATTTGTCATTTGATAAGGGAATTTTTCGTTTTGAATTTTCCTTGTATTTCTAATATATTTTACTGTTATGTAAACAAAAAATACAATGACGCTCACAATGATAAGCCTGGAATCTTTTATGAGTTTTTTTTTATGTTGTACGTCTGTTAAGGGGGCTCCTGGGTATCAATCAATTTTTTTTTTTCTAATATAGGATTTCGCTATATTTTTTCATAAATGAACTTTATCATATACTTAAAAGAAAAATGAAATAGAAAAATGGGGTCACCGTTCATTTAAGCTCACAATTTGCCTCTGGAAGAAGCATATATTTTTGTTAATGTCCTGTTTTCTGTTGAACTAACAGGAGAAATAGAAGTAATATCGAAATAAAAAAATAACCTAATTACAGAAATCGCTTAAATTTTACAATTATTTAGTTTATGTACAGCTTATTTGAAAACATTAATAAAAAATATAGGTCACTGATGAGTTAAAAAAGGTATTTCAAATTTAATGCCAAAAAATGGCATGTTTGCACCAAAGGGAGATAATTTGGAGCTTTTTCAATGATGTAAACATTTTAAAAGTCATCTGGGGCCAAACAGAATATTTTTTTGGGGTTGATTTTTGTACCATATCATAAAGTAATAACTAGTAGTGTAATAAATAAAATGTGTAATGAAAAAATAAAGGTTTAATTTTTTGCTGAAATTTTTGTACCCACAAGCCACCTTAATAATTTGAAGGAGTCGAGTGTGTAAAATTTGAATTTCAATATTCATTGTCAGTGTTACAAAATTTAACCCCCTTTTCCTTTCATCGTCAATATCAAAATTTGTATATAAAAATAAGGAGATAGGATATGATTGCAAATGAGACAACTATATATATCCACCAAAGTTCAAATAAAGTGGAGGTAAGCAAGTATAGGCAACTGTACGGGCTTCAACAGTGAGAAAAAACCCATATCGTAAAGTCGGCTATAAGAGGCCCCAACATGACAAATATGAAACAACTCAATTGAGAAAACTTACAACCTAATTTATGACAAAACAATTTATGAAAAACAAATATGACAGACTTAAACCAACGACAACCACTGAACTACAGGCTCCTGACTTGGGACAGGAACATACATAATCTGGCGGAGTTTAACATATTTATGAGCCCTCAACCCTCCCCTAACAGTGTTTCATAGTTGTTTCATTGTCTTCAACTTATTCCTTTATTCCATTATTAACTATTTCTATTGATTTTATGTGAACATGTTTATATATTCTATAATATTAAATATTGATTATATTTTGTCAGAAATTATTTCACAACAATCATAGTCCAATTTCATGCTTGATAATTTTCTCCTTGTACTCAATCACTCCATTCCTGTATAAAAAAATCTTAAGCCTGATTTGTCATAATTTTCAACCTTTTTCAATGCTTATACATTTTGCCTTTAAATTGTTCGGATTAGCACAACTGTTTAATACCTAGTGACTTTGTAATTTACAAATTAAATATGTTATGAAACCGTTGTGTTTATTGTTGATGTGGTTATTGTAGCACTATTTGTGTTTTAGTTGTTTCTTCTACTTGTATATATGTATAAACTATTAATGCAGTCTACCTTCCTTGAAGGTAAAAACAAAACTACATACATGTTCTTGTTCTTATTCATTTTACGACCGCAAAAACATTTTGGATTCGTAAAATGCTATCATGTCTGCGTCGGCGTCGTCAGAAGACATTTGGTTTCCGGACAATATCTTAAGTTTCAGTGAATGGATATCTTTGAAATTTAAACAAAAGTTTCAATACCACAAAAGGAAGGTAGGGATTGTTTTTAGGGTGATGGTCTAAACTGTTTAGGAATAAGGGGCTAAAAAGGGGGCCCAAAACAAGCATTTTTCTAGTTTCAGGACAATAACTTGTGTATAAGTATTTTGATTGCTCAGAAATTGTACCACAAGGTTTAATACCACAAGTCAAAGGTTGGGATTCATTTTGGGGGTAATTACCCAAACCGTTCAGGAATTTGGGGCCAAAAAGGGTCTAAAACAAGCATTTTTCTAGTTTTTAGACAATTACTCGTGTTTAAGTGTATTGACATCTCTCAAACTGCACCACATTTTACGATAATTTAAATCATCGATCAAACCATAAGCAAATGTAAAAAATGCCTTCCAGAATATATTCAAACGATTATCTATTAATATGTATTCTTTATACTTTAGAGATAACTATTGTATTTGAAGCTTGGCGGATATCCGTCTGTAGTTTTACTGTAGCAAATTTAGTTTACTTGACGACGCCTATCGGAGACAGGTAAACGGATATTTGCGACAATAAAACTGCCGATGGACGTCCGTAAAGCTTCAAATACAGTACAGTTATCACTATACTAATGCAAAATAAACAAATCAATCAATGTTAGTCATTATTTCATTTTTTTTTTACTTCATATTGGTGAAATTACATGCCAATACATTCTGGTATTTATAATCTCAGCTGCATTAGTCACAGACAGGGATATAGAGACGCTTATTGTCATCCAATCAGAACCATTGATACAATATTATTGCATTAAATATATATTTTAATTGACATTGGCTTTTCTTTTCGACGTTTCATCTGCCAATTAAAACTTTGACATGTGTATTAAACACTTGAATATCTCAATTTCTTCTTCAATGGATAATCTTCTTGGAAAACTCATCTGGTTAAGGCAGAGCTCTGTGTTAGAGTTAAGGTATTAGGTTACATGGTTAAGGCAGAGCTCTGTGTTAGATTTAAGGTATTAGGTTACATATCTTGAGGCAACTGTATTTCAACGATGTTCAAGTCTCATCATTCCAGGAAAAAGACAAAAACTCAACGAAAGAATCGCCTGAACTGTAAAAAGATCAACATGGGGTGTATTGATATGATTTGTTTTTCTTTACATTGAAAGCAAAAATGGCGCGCAATTTATGATAAAGAGATTTATCGGTTCTCGGGCAAATATTCAGTTTGTGGGAGATTTCGGGAAATTGTTGTACCGACTGACAACGCCTAGCAAAAAAGAGAAAAATACCAAAAGTCAAACAACAGTACACAAAACACAACATAGAAAAATAAGAACTGAGAAACAGGAACACCACCATTAACTGGGAATGATCTCAGGTGCTCAGGATGGGACGAACCCCACCATTAACTGGGAGTGATCTCAGGTGCTCAGGAGGGGACGAACCCCACCATTAACTGGGAGTGATCTCAGGTGCTAAAGATGGGACTAACCCCACCATTAACCGGGAGTGAGTGATCTCAGGTGCTCAGGATGGGACGAACCCCACCATTAACTAGGAGTGATCTCAGGTGCTCAGGATGGGACGAACCTCACAATTAACTGGGAGTGATCTCAGGTGCTCAGGATCGGACCAACCCCACCATTAACTGGGTGTGATCTCATGTGCTCAGGATGAGACGAACCCCACCATAAACTAGGAGTGATCTCAGGTGCTCAGGATGGGACGAACCCAAATATTAACTGGGAGTGATCTCAGATGCTCAGGATGGGACGAACCCCACCATTAACTGAGAGTGATCTCAGGTGCTCTGGATGGGACGAACCCCATCATTTATTGGGAGTGATCTCAGGTGCTCAGGATGGGACGAACCCGACCTTAATAGGGAGTGATCCCAGGTGCTCAGGATGGGATGAACCCCACCATTAATTGGGAGTGACCGGCATAGACTTTTGCTTAAATTGTGATAGAAATTTCTCCCTTTTATATACTTTTCCTATATGCCCTCCTTCTTTGTTTCTAAAAGTCCTTCATACTGGGAAATTTCCCTATTTACCGAAGGCATTTGAGTGAAAAGAATACATTTTCCGTTTCACCTCTTTTATCTATTATAAAAATAAGGTATCAAAAAGTAATTATGTAAATATAGTTGTTGCTAACATAACGTGATATTTCACAACGATATGCTCTTATTATGTAAATATAGTTGTTGCTTACATTACATGGTATTTCACAACGATATGCTCTTATTATGTAAATAAAGTTGTTGCTTACATAACGTGGTATTTCACAACGATATGCTCTTATTATGTAAATATAGTTGTTGCTAACATAACGTGGTTTTTCACAACGATATGCTCTTATTATGTAAATATAGTTGTTGCTAACATAACATGGTATTTCACAACGATATGCTCTTATTATGTAAATATAGTTGTTGCTAAAATAACGTGGTATTTCACAACGATATGCTCTTATTATGTAAATATAGTTGTTGCTAACATAACGTGGTTTTTCACAACGATATGCTCTTATTATGTAAATATAGTTGTTGCTAACATAACGTGGTATTTCACAACGATACGCTCTTATTATGTAAATATAGTTGTTGCTAACATAAAGTATAGTTGTTGCTAACATAAAGTGGTATTTCACAACGATATGCTCTTATTATGTAAATATAGTTGTTGCTAACATAACAAGGTATTTCACAACGATATGCTCTTATTATGTAAATATAGTTGTTGCTTACATAACATGGTATTTCACAACGATATGCTCTTATTATGTAAATATAGTTGTTGCTAACATAACATGGTATTTCACAACGATATGCTCTTATTATGTAAATATAATTGTTGCTAACATAACGTGGTATTTCACAACGATATGCTCTTATTATGTAAATATAGTTGTTGCTAACATAGCATGGTATCTCACAACGATATGCTCTTATTATGTAAATATAGTTGTTGCTAACATAAAATGGTATTTCACAACGATATGCTCTTATTATGTAAATATAGTTGTTGCTAACATAACATGGTATTTCACAACGATATGCTCTTATTATGTAAATATAGTTGTTGCTAACATAACATGGTATTTCACAACGATATGCTCTTATTATGTAAATATTATTGTTGCTAACATAACGTGGTATTTCACAACGATATGCTCTTATTATGTAAATATAGTTGTTGCTAACATAACATGGTATGTCACGTTAATTTCTCGCTACATTGAAGACCTGTTGGTGACCTTCTGTTGTTGTTTTTTATTTGGTCGGGTTGTTGTCTCTTTGACACATTCCCCATTTCCATTCTCAATTTTATTTCACAACGATATGCTCTTATTATGTAAATACAGTTGTTGCTAACATAACATGGTATTTCACAACGATATGCTCTTATTATGTAAATATAGTTGTTGCTAACATAACATGGTATTTCACAACGATATGCTCTTATTATGTAAATATAATTGTTGCTAACATAACGTGGTATTTCACAACGATATGCTCTTATTATGTAAATAAAGTTGTTGCTAACATAGCATGGTATTTCACAACGATATGCTCTTATTATGTAAATATAGTTGTTGCTAACATAACATGGTATTTCACAATGATATGCTCTTAGTATGTAAATATAGTTGTTGCTAACATAACATGGTATTTCACAACGATATGCTCTTATTATGTAAATATAGTTGTTGCTAACATAACATGGTATTTCACAACGATATGCTCTTATTATGTAAATATTATTGTTGCTAACATAACGTGGTATTTCACAACGATATGCTCTTATTATGTAAATATAGTTGTTGCCAACATAACATGTTATTTCACAACGATATGCTCTTATTATGTAAATATAGTTGTTGCTAACATAACATGGTATTTCACAACGAATGTTTTTGACATCTGTTCTGTTAAATGAACTTATCTTTCATCCATCAGAAAAAAGGATTTTAAAGTTAAACAGATGAGTGATAATTGTTTGGTTATATTATATTTTCAAATAGTTGAGAACATATCAAATGTCAGAAAACATTTGAAAACCTACTTCCAAGCAAATGCTTGGCCTCTTTCAAGTCAGGCTAACTGCACCATGTGTTGTTTTGTGGTGTTTTAGCGCAATGCTATACAACTTTCTGCTTGATTTGCCTTTTTAACATTTTCGATCGTCACTGCTGAGTCTTTTGCTCAAGTTCTTCAGAAGATACCAAGACCTTGTTGATACATATTCAACTGCATAAATAATACATGATGTCTGGAAGTATAGCATTTAGTCACTGACGTTGTTTATCATCCTAATTACGTGTTGCAGTGTTCTTTTATTTCACTTTGTAAATTACTTTTACTGTTTAGCCCTTTTTGGTAATACCCTTTTGGAATCTTTTGGTGTGGCTCAGTACTTAAACATCCCGTCATTGTGTTATTGTGCTATTGTCATTTTTGTATTCTTGTATATTTTTGCCTATGTGCTTTGGTCTATATGTCATTTTGTTTTTCCTTGTTGACATATATGTCTTTTTGTTTTATAGAGATTAAGATTATAACACAATGTTGACTGCTATACCTCTATGTTTGACATTTATTTTTTTTGTTTTGTTCAAACATTGTTGTGAATATAATGGAATTTTTTGCGACTGTCATACAAGTGAGAGGTTAGGCTAGCTATAAAACCAGGTTTACTTCACCCTTTTCTACATAAGGAAATGTCTGAAACAAGTCAGGAATATGACTTCCTATTCGTTTAATGTGTTTGAGATTTTGATTTTGCCATTTGATAAGGGAACTTTTCGTTTTGAATTTTCCTTGTATTTCTGATATTTTACTGTTATGTAAACAAAAAATACAATGACGCTCACAATGATAAGCCTGGAATCTTTGATGAGTTTTTTTTTATGTTGTACGTCTGTTAAGGGTATCAATCAATTTTTTTTTCTAATATAGGATGTCGCTATATTTTTTCATAAATGAACTTTATCATATACTCAAAAGAAAAATGAAATAGAAAAATGGGGTCACCGTTCATTTAAGCTCACCATTTGCCTCTGGAAGAAGCATATATTTTTGTTAATGTCCTTTTTTCTGTTGAACTAACCATGCTAACAGGAGAAATAGAAGTAATATCGAAATAAAAAAATAACCTAATTACAGAAATCGCTTAAATTTTACAATTTTATTTAGTTTATGTACAGCTTATTTGAAAACATTAATAAAAAATATAGGTCACTGATGAGTTAAAAAAGGTATTTCAAATTTAATGCCAAAAAATGGCATTTTGCACCAAAGGGAGATAATTTGGAGCTTTTTCAATGATGTAAAAAGTCATCTGGGGCCAAACAGAATATTTTTTTTGGGTTGATTTTTGTACCATATCATAAAGTAATAACTAGTAGTGTAATAAATAAAATTTGTAATGATAAAATAAAGGTTTATTTGTTGCTGAAATTTTTGTACCCACAAGCCACCTTAATAATTTGAATGAGTCGAGTGTGTAAAATTGGAATTTCAATATTCATTGTCAGTTTTACAAAATTTAACCCCCTTTTCCTTTCATCGCCAATATCAAAATTTGTTTATAAAAATAAGGAGATAGGATATGATTGCAAATGAGACAACTATATATATCCTCCAAAGTTCAAATAAAGTTGAGGTAAGCAAGTATAGGCAACTGTACGGGCTTCAACAGTGAGAAAAACCCATACCGTAAAGTCGGCTATAAAAGGCCCCAACATGACAAATATAAAACAATTCAATTGAGAAAACTAACGACCTAATTTATGACAAAACAATTTATGAAAAACAAATATGACAGACTTATACCAACGACAAACACTGAACTACAGGCTCCTGACTTGGGACAGGCACTTACAGAATCTGGCGGGGTTAAACTTATTTATGAACCCTCAACCCTCCCCTAACCTGGAACAGTGTTTCATAGTTATTTTATTGTCTTCAACTTATTCCTTTATTCCATTATTAACTATTTCTATTGATTTTATGTGAACATGTTTATATATTCTATAATATTTAATATTGATTATATTTTGTCAGAAATTATTTCACAACAATCATAGTCCGATTTCATGCTTGATAATTTTCTCCTTGTACTCAATCACTCCATATATAAGTGTATAAAAAAATCTTAAGCCTAATTTGTCATAATTTTCAACCTTTTTCAATGCTTATACATTATGCCTTCAAACTGTTCGGATTAGCACAACTGTTTAATACCTAGTGACTTTGTAATTTACAAATTAAATATGTTATAAAACCGTTGTGTTTATTGTTGATGTGATTATTGTAGCACTATTTGTGTTTTAGTTGTTTCTTCTACTTGTATATATGTATAAACTATTAATGCAGTCTACCTTCCTTGAAGGTAAAAACAAAACTACATACATGTTCATGTTTTTATTCATTTTACGACCGCAAAAACATTTTGGGAATCGTAAAATGCTTTCATGTCTGCGTCGGCATCGTCAGAAGACATTTGGTTTCCGGAAATATCTTAAGTTTCAGTGAATGGATATCTTTGAAATTTAAGCAAAAGTTTCAATACCACAAAAGGAAGGTAGGGATTGTTTTAAGGGTGATGGTCTAAACTGTTTAGGAATAAGGGGCTAAAAAGGGGCCCAAACAAGCATTTTTCTAGTTTCAGGACAATAACTTGTGTATAAGTATTTTGATTGCTCTGAAGTTGTACCACAAGGTTTAATACCACAAGTCAAAGGTTGGGATTCATTTTGGGGGTAATTACCCAAACCGTTCAGGAATTTGGGGACAAAAAGGGTCTAAAACAAGCATTTTTCTAGTTTTCAGACAATTACTCGTGTTTAAGTGTATTAACATCTCTCAAAAGAGGGACGGAAGATACCAAAGGGATAGTCAAACTCATAAATCTAAAACAAACTGACAACGCCATGGCTAAAAATGAAAAAGATAAACAGAAAAACAATAGTACACATGACACAATATAGAAAACTAAAGAATAAACAACACGAACCCCTCCAAAAACTAGGGGTGATCTCAGGTGCTCCGGAAGGGTAAGCAGATCCTGCTCCACATGTGTCACCCGTCGTGTTGCTTATGTGATTACAAATCCGGTAAATAGTCTAATTCGCTAGGTCACATTCATGAAAGGGAAGGGGATTGTAGTTACTATGTAAGGAACATATCCGATATCATTTGTGAAATGTTTATTCCATAACGGTCAACCAACTCGTGATGTCGTCCATAAAATTTACGAAGGGATGATTTCAACTTCACCATTTGGAACTCTTGGTTTAATAGCTTCCTTGTAAGCAGCAACCCTCTATCAAGAAAATCATGATAGGAAATGCAAGCACGAGAATATCGTATCAATTGGGAGATATATACCCCGTATGCAGGTGCTGCTGGAATGTTGCTACTTAGAAATGGAAAGTTCACAATTGGAAAGCTGAAATCTTCTCTTTTGTCGTAAAGTTTTGTTTTCAACCGACCCTCATTGTCAATTTCTAGATGTAAGTCAAGATATGAAGCCGACTTAACTGTATCTGTAGTATCCTTTATCTCTAGTTCGATGGCACATAGTCACCAAATTTTGAATTGTTTAGTGAAAGAACATCATCTATATAGTGGAAAGTAAAGTTAAAGGATATTGCTAACTTCTTATCTTTCTTCCTAAGAAGTTCCTGCATGAAGTCAGCCTCATAATAATAAAGAAACAAGTCGGCAAGTAGAGGGGCACAGTGTGTTCCCATTGGAATGCCGACAGTCTGTTGAAAAACACGTCCTCCGAACGTAACAAATATGTTGTCAATCAAGAAATCAAGCATCTTGATAATATCAGTTTCAGAGAATTTTTTGTTTGAATCAGAGTGATTCTTTACAAAGTAGGATTTATCCCTCCCTAAGACAAGATACTTGTATCTACGTTGGCCATTCTTTTTTATGAAGCAAAGTAATACCAACTCTTTCAATTTGTCTTTTAGTTTGGAATGTGGAATACTTGTGTAAAGAGTGGAAAAGTCAAATGTTTGAATACTGTTACAAGATGAAAGAGAGTTAGATTGTATATACTCTAAAAGATCTTTGGAATTTTTAAGTATCCACATCTGATTCACGCCACCTCTAGAATAGGCAGTTTCACAATAACTTTGAAGCCCGTCTTTGATTGCTGATTAAATAGATGTTAATAATTTAGAAAGAGGTTTCGTGGAGCACTTGGAAAACCCAGAAATATACCGTTGTTTGTAAGGACACTTATGTAGTTCAAACTGCACCACATTTTACGATAATTTAAATCAACGATCAAACCATAAGCAAATGTAAAAAATGCCTTCCAGAATATATTCAAACGATTATCTATTAATAGGTAGTCTTTATACTTTAGAGATAACTATTGTATTTGAAGCTTGGCGGATATCCGTCTGTAGTTTTACTGTAGCAAATTTAGTTTACTTGACGACGCCTATCGGAAACAGGTAAACGGATTTTTGCGACAATAACACTGCCGATGGACGTCCGTAAAGCTGCAAATACAGTACAGTTATCACTATACTAATGCAAACTAAACAAATCAATCAATTTTAGTCATAATTTCATTTTTTTTTACTTCATATTGGTGAAATTACATCCCAATACATTCTGGTATTTAAAATCTCAGCTTCATTAGTCACAGACAGGGATATAGAGAATTTAACGCTTATTGTCATCCAATCAGAACCATTGATACAAAATTATTGCATTAAATATATATCTTAATGGACATTGGCTTTCTTTTCTTTTCGACGTTTCATATGCCAATTAAAACTTTGACATGTGTATTAAACACTTGAATATCTCAATTTCTTCTTCAATGGATAATCTTCTTGGAAAACTCATCTGGTTAAGGCAGAGCTCTGTGTTAGAGTTAAGGTATTAGGTTACATGGTTAAGGCAGAGCTCTGTGTTAGAGTTAAGGTATTAGGTTACATATCTTGAGGCAGAGCTCTGTGTTAGAGTTAAGGTATTAGGTTACATATCTTGAGGCAGAGCTCTGGGTTAGAGTTAAGGTATTAGGTTACATATCTTGAGGCAGAGCTCTGTGTTAGAGTTAAGGTATTAGGTTACATATCTTGAGGCAACTGTATTTCAACGATGTTCAAGTCTCATCAATCCAAGGAAAAAGACAAAAACTCAACCATTTTTTGTCAACAAACGAATTGCTTGAACTGTAAAAAGATCAACATGGGGTGAATTGATATGATTTGTTTTTATTTACATTGAAAGCAAAAAAGGCGCGCAATCTACATAATTTTTATGATAAAGAGATTTATCGGTTCTTGGGCAAATATTTAGTTTGTGGTAGATTTCGGGGAAATTGTTGTACCGACTGACAAAGACTAGCAAAAAAGAGAAAAAGACCAAAAGACAAACAACAGTACACAAAACACAACATAGAAAATAAAGACTGAGCAACAGGAACCATTAACTGGGAGTGATCTCAGGTGCTCAGAATGGGACGAACCCCACCATTAACTGGGAGTGATCTCAGGTGCTTAGGATGGGACAAACCCCACCATTAACTGGGAGTTATCTCAGGTGCTCAGGATGGGACGAACCCCACCATTAACGGAGTGATCTCAGGTGCTCAGGATGGGACGAACCCCACCATTAACTGGGAGTGATCTCAGATGCTCAGGATGGGACAAACCCCACAATTAACTGGGAGTGATCTCAGGTTATCAAGATGGGACTAACCCCACCATTAATTGGGAGTGGTCTCAGGTGCTCAGGATGGGACGAACCCAACCATTAACTGGGAGTGATCTCAGATCCTCAGGATGGGACAAACCCCACCATTAACTTGGAGTGATCTCAGATTATCAGGATGGGACAAACCCCACCATTAACTGGGATTGATCTCAGGTGCTCAGGATGGGACAAACCTTACCATTAACTGGGAGTGATCTCAGGTGCTCAGGATGGGACGAACCCCACCATTAACTGGGAGTGATCTCAGATGCTCAGGATGGGACAAACCCCACCATTAACTGGGAGTAATCTCAGGTGCTCAGGATGGGACGAACCCCACCATTAACCGGGAGTGATCTCAGGTGCTCAGGATGGGACGAACCCCACCATTAACCGGGAGATATCTCAGGTGCTCAGGATGGGACGAACCCTACCATTACCTGGGAGAGATCTCAGGTGCTCAGGATGGGACGAACCCCACCATTAACTGGGAGTGATCTCAGGTGCTCAGGATAGGACGAACCCCATTATTAACTGGGAGTGATCTCAGGTGCTCAGGATGGGACGAACCCCACCATTAACTGAGAGTGATCTCAGGTGCTTAGGATGGTACGAACCCCACCATTAACTGGGAGTGATCTCAGGTACTCAGGATGGGACGAACCCCACCATTACCTGGGAGTGATCTCAGGTGCTCAGGATTGGAAAGCAGATCAGTCATTAGTTTTCTATGTTTTGTTGTGTGTACTATTGTTTGTCTGTCTTTCTTTTTTATCCATGGCATTGTCAGTTTATTTTCAACTTTTGAGTTTGAATGTCCTTTTGATATCGTTCCACTCTGTACCACAACAGTAGTTTACAGATGTTCAAATCTTGAGAAGGGATAAGGTAAAGTAATGAACAAGCCCTGAGGGAATCACATCAACTCCAAAATCAGCAAGACCAGGTGTGTCGACAGGGTACGCATATCATGCTATGCATGTATCACCCGCTAGGTGGATTCAATAGGTTAAAATATCACACTCAGGATAAGAATCAAGTCGATACAGATCAGACGACTATACTGGGATATACAGATCTAAGATCTGGAAAACATGTCGCTAGTGAGTCAAGACATATCGTATCTGTCAACCGTGATAGTGACTATACTGGGATATAAAGATCTAAGATCTGGAAAACATGTCGCTAGTGAGTCAAGACATATCGTACCTGTCAACCGTGATAGTGACTGTACTGGGATATACAGATCTAAGATCTTGAAAACATGTCACTAGTGAGTCCTGATATATATGTCAACAAGTGAGTGATAGTGACTGTTGAACTGACATAGTGTCGATTTCAGTTGTTCTTCATAATAACTCGGAGCATTTGTTGTGCAAAGCAGTGGCGGATCCAGAACTTTTTATAAGGGAGGGGGGGGGGGGGGCTGATTGACATAAGGGGGGCCCCAATCCAGTCATGCTTCAGTGATTTCCTATATAATCAACCAAATTTTTCCCACAAAAGGGGGGCCGCCCTCCCCCAGGTCCCCCTGGATCCGGTTATGCAAAGAGCACCCACCTGTTAATAATTCTGTATAGAGTTAACATCTTAACATATTAATTGAGACCTATTAACGCCGTACAGAGGGTGTTACTGCACAGAAATGGGAAATTGACAATATGTAAAATGTGGGACATCTCGGCCCGGAGACAAGTCGGACCGAGTCAAATCAGACCAACTACTCGGTCAACTCGGCCCGTCATTAAGTCAACTGGGACCGTCTTTTATGACAACTTGGACATAGTATTAAAAGAGGATTTGAACTATGTAAATGATTATAATTATTAAATGTTATATTTAACATGACAATATCATTTGCATGTTGCAGAATTTGCAAAACATAATTAAATAAATGGGGAATGTGTCCATGGGACACAGATGATGTCCCCGCTTGCATATAACATTATAAGTATCATAACATTTGGTTGAGGCAAACTAAAGTTAGAGAACAGAAACAAATATTTCAGCAATTTTGAGATGTGTAAAGGGGCATAACTTTAGAACGGTGAAAGTGACACCACAAAAATTGAAACTTGACCTGTGTTATGTGGTAATTAACATTGTGGATAAGTTTCATAACATTTGTTTGAGGCAAACTTAAGTGAGAGAACGGAAACGAAAAATTCAGCATTTTTTTTTATTTTTAAAAGGGCATAACTCTAGCACGGTAAAAGTGACGCCACCAAAATTCAAACTCGATCTGTGTTTTGTAGTAATAAGCATTGTGTATAAGTTTCATAACATTTGGTAGAGGCAAACTGAAGTTAAAGAACGGAAACCAATTTTGGGACGTACGGACGTACAGTCGGACAAGGGTAAAGCTTAATGCTCCCTCCGCAATGACGTGGGCATAAAAAATTGAGTTGTCCCGCATTCATTGAAATGTGGGTTATTGAGTGACAGAACATCATCTGTATATCTTAAAGTAAATTTAAGAACTTTTTTTCATCTTTAAGATGTTTCTGTATATATCTGCTTCATATGAATACAAGTTGGCTAGGAGGGGTGCACATATAGTACCCATTGGAATACCAACGGTATGCTAAATTATCAATCCACCAAAAACTCAACAAATATGTTGTCGATAATAAACTCAAGCATTTTAATATCATCTTCGGTATTTTTGTTGTGGGAATCAGTGTGGTTCTTTAAATGATGAATGTGAATAGTAGTGTAAAGCATAGAAAACAAATTAAAGGTTATGATTTTACTTCAAAATTGTAAAGTCGTGGCCTTTTATAGCTTGCTATTCATTATGGATTTTTCTTATTGTTGAAGTCTGAACGGTGACCTGTTGTTGCTAACTTCTACATCATTTGAACATTGCTGGAAAATTGTCTCATTGGCATACATACTATATCTTATTTTTATACTGCCATCTGACAACTTTTTGGGATTTGTTAATGCTGCGGTACCATAGCCAGTCCCATGAGACCTCCAGACCTGAGAGCAATTTCGGACAAAGACGGAATGATAACTTATCCTTGACAGCATCCCTTATCACGGCACTTGGCTCACTTGTTACAGGCGATCACAGTAATAGAATAACAGTATTGTAGACAATCGTTTAATTATATAGCAATTAAATTTAGTGATAAACTATCTCCTTCATTAGAATTTGATATCTGGAGCTATGAATTCTTCAATACATATTCAATTGGGATTAAAGCTTATGTCTATGAAAGGCAGATAACATGAATATAAGTTAGAATGGTCATAAAACATTATAATAATATTTTTGCAAGAGGATATAGAAACAAGGCTTCATATTTCTCTTTAGGTTGGTAGCTATAGCTAAACTGTAACGATACATCAAATAGAAAATAGTTTCACATAGGAGTTGAACAGTACAACATAAGTACAAACTATAAACATCAGATTGATACAAAGCAGAAAACATTTTACAAAAATACAGACTGGGTGTGGTGTGTTATTAATACATCCCTCACAACAACAACAAAAACACAAAGTACAGATCTGAGGGACTCAAAAGTCTATCATAGATCATCATTTCTTAAATTGTCAAACTTTCCTCTAAATTTTTCCCCCATTAACACCTTTTCATTCTAGACCCTCCTAAATATATCTTATGTGTTTGGTTTCCTTATAAAGGTTAATATTTGTAGTTTGACATTGTTCTCAGAGGTCAAACAAAAGAATCAGAAGACAAGTTATATTTGTCAACATTTCTTTTCTGAGTTTGGTTTCCTAATGAAAGCTTATACTGTAAACAAAATTATATTGTTTTTTTAGTTTAGCCCTTTGTAGCCACTGTTTTATTTCTAAATATGTTGTTGACTTATGCATGATGTTTTACATTCACATTATGTTCTACTTGGTCTTCTTGGTATGTAATTGAAATAATTCACTCTCTACAATTTGTTGGTTTACAGTAAATCAAAATAATTTCATGCTATTGACACAGTTTCTGAAATAACATCGACAATAATTTATGATATTTCTATCATATTATCTGCCTTTGCTTTGAATTATCTATGTTGTCTGTCTGTTGATAAGGATTATCAATTCGTCTATACACTGCCAATAATTTTTCTCCTTTGTTTCTTGTGACCTTTTGACCTTCCTCTGTGCTGATGAACAATTTTTCTACAACTTGGTCAAATTCCTGCAAAATGTTCATAGAACTTTACTTTTATAGCTAAAACTATTCCACAAAAAGGCATTGTTATTTAAAACTGTCAGTCAGACCTGCATAGACTTTTGGTTAAATTGTGATAGAAATTTCTCCCATTTATATACTTTTCCCATATGCCCTCCTTCTTTGTTTCTCAAAAGTCCTTTATACTGGGACATTTCTTAATTTACTGAAGGCCTTATAGTGAAAAGTATACAGTTTCCGTTTCATCTCTTTTATCTTTTATAAATATTAGGTATTATATGATACGGTTGATACGTCTTTAAATGGCCGACCTCTATTATTGATTTGTTCATTTACATTACATGATACTTTAAACCGTTTACATGTATAACCTTATAACCAAAAAAGTATTAAAAGGTTTTATGAAAATGAGAGCATGACGTTCCTGAAAAGGATGATGTATTAATGTGAACAATAATATTGATATAAGTGAAAACAGGAAACGACAATGATCTTGAAATCGATGACGACTATCATTTTGTAAAACAAAGCACATTGGATCCTCGTGAATGTTAATTATTATCTCTTTTGGCTATAACTGCTAATTTTGATATTGAATTGGATGAAATGTTGGAACCTGTCACGAGGCCAAAACGTATTTAAAAATTTCAGGCAGTTTAGTATATATGAATATTTTTAAACAATTGTTTACAAAAGGAAACAGGTCATTTATGTACATACATGTAATAATAGTATTTGAAGAATGAAATGGTATGTGTTGTATAGTAGTCTTTTTGTTTAACATGTATATAACAATCGGAGTTTTTTAACACTAGACTAGTTAATACAATTTACTTATGTTTTTTTTTTATCTTTAAATGAATGAAATTCATATTATCTGATTATCATTATCTCTTTTATCCAGAAAATAACTAGTAAATTTAATCCATATCACATCCCGTAAAAAAGCTGAGCCTCATTTTTTTGTTATTTCCTCTCAAGAAAACCCTCCTTAGAATGTTCGCTTTATCAGGATTGTTACCGCATAAAATCACCATTGTAATCATTCCTGGAGCAAAATCACTAGTATAATCATTTTTGAAACAAAACCACTAGTGTAATCATTCCTAAAGCGAAAAAACAAGTGTGATCATTCCTGAAGAAAAATCGCTAGTGTAATCATGCCTGGTTTAAAACAAACACTAGTGTGAACATTCCTGGGTTAACAAAAACTATATAGATAGTCAATTTTGTCAATTTTTTACATAAATCACCTATGCAAGTTTTAGTTAATTCAAATATCCCTCCAAAATACCAAGCCCCATTTTTTATATATTTCCCCTTCAAGAAAACCATCTTCAGAATCTTATGGCAAGTGTTTTACCGGATTAAAAAAACTAGTGCTTTTTTGCTGGTGGACAAACACACTAGGATTTTTCATCCTTTGGATGAAGTACACTAGCAGAATCAAACCACTGTTACAGTTTAATGGGGCCCTTGTCTCACAAATAATATGTTCTCATTTGTCTATTGAATAAAATCTTTAGACAACAGTCCATTCTTAACATCCTAAAAACAATGGATTGATCAATTACATAGATATAAAGAAGTTTAGAAAATTAGAAATACATTTTAATATAAGGTTGCTTCCTTCTACATGTAGTGCTCTGACTGAATTATATAAGATATCCAGCAAACAATCCTTCAATTGATTTTCAAGACAAAAACATGTTAGTATACAATGAATATAAACCATAAATGTAACACTATGATAACATTAAGCCAGATATATGAGATTCCAGATCAAAGAGAATATGTCAGCATGTCTACAAGCCTCCTACAGGAATGTAAACTCAAGTTCTCAAAAAGCATAAAAACCTGTCTGTTGTCATAGGTAAAGAAAGAGACCAGTAAATATATGCTTTTTATCTGTCTGGTTGCTATCTCTTTATAGTAACTCAACTTTTTGTTATAATATAAATATCTACCCAAACAGTTATACCACAAGAATACTCCATTTAAAGATATTATAAATACCTACACCAACAAGTATAACATAAGCATACTCTGCTAACAAGGTCTGACGAAGAATCAAACCACTGTTAAAGCTTAACTGGGCCCTTGTCTCACAAACCATATGTACTTGTGAGCACTGATGAGGAAAGGTTGCATTCATTTTGCAGTAGGAATTTAAAATAAGACATTGTATTGTATTTAGCACAAAGTTTTATATATTCGTGATGAAGATAATAGTTGGAATATCAGTGAGATTTAAACTATATGGATATATGTTAGAATTTTCAGTACAAGTTGTGTTTTATCATTAATGGAGATGGATAGTAATATAACTGACTATAATATTTATCCAATGAATTTTACTAACGTTTGAGAAGAGCATACTGTTTCTAGAAAACAAAACATAATGAACAGACGGCCGTACTCACCAGGATTATCTTCACCACCTCAAGAATTCTTAGGGGTACCCGATTCTATTCCAAGGACACTGGATGATTCTAGAACCGCACACCGGACGATCCCTGGGACACCAGTGCACCAACAACTAAGATGTGGGGTGGTTTCGACGTTTGCAGTACTTGGAAAGATGAATCTTTTATTTGGAGCACACCGATGTCTGTCATGAACCAAAGACAACAAAATGCCAATACAGCCGGAATTGATCATAAATTGAAGAAATTCGTTCTTAATAGATGTATTTGGTTTATCTTAAGTGTGATACTTGTGATCGGATGGTTTTCTTTAACATTTCCTGTGAAGTCATTCATATATGAAACCTCGGGACGTTTGGAACACTTTGACAAACAAAATGAAGACAAAAGAAGGCCAACCGATACGGTACGTCAGATATTGAATTTCGATCAGTACATTCCACATATTAGAGACGAAGCAAATATTGTACCGATTAACTCGTCATCTCCTCTGCAAGCTAACCGATTTGAAGTTCAGGTTAAGATAACATTTAGTGGCAGTAACGATGATGTGCTGTAAGACTTTTCACATTACTTTAAAAAAATTGTAACCCTAAATGTGTGGAATGAAGAAAGAAATAGGTTAGTGTTCTTTCCGACCTTAAGAGGACAGTCAGAAAAGTTCCGCATGTTTTTAAGGCGAACTAAGACTATGAAACTCCAAGAAACTGTTTCAAGTGCCATGCAAAAAGAATGTATACTAATGCATAAAGGAAATGTGATTGAGGTTAACAAGAGAAATAATGTATATCCAGTGGAAAAAGGAAGTGATTTTCATGAACTGAATTTAAAGAACAATTATTCAGAAAGTCCTATGAACAACCGAAGATATCAAAACAAAAGTGTCAGACAGTGTACAAATTAGGGAAAAAGAGGTGCACAAGAAAGTACTGTTGGAGTAAGACACATTGAAACAAGCAGAACATTCCAAATCAGACGGTACCAGATGAGAGCTCCGCCCAGAATAGTGGTGTACCGTCTAGTAATTAAACAACAACCGGAACAATAGGCCCTGCTCCGCCCTACGGTACCTGGTGGCGTAGCAGAAGTTTAAAGGAGTGTACCTTAGGTAAATGGAGGACGACACGTTCCACTCAAACTGAGGGAGAGATATTGAGCTTGTATCACTTAATAGACCAAGATTTAACTCCGGAGTATCACATAATACCTAAGCAGTCGAGTGATGGTGCGTTTGTTTACCTGTGAGAGGAACACAAAGACAATGAATTATTGTCCGATAATATTGTACAAAATAGCGTACGTTGCTGTGTTAACGAAAATTTAAGGAAAGGTCGGTATGATGGTAGATAGTAATTAGAAGGACCAGCAATTACTTGCAAGATCGATACCAGTGCAAGATATACTTTCATAACAAAAGACAGCTACTGAAATATTTTGCCTGATAGTAGACCTATGCTAGGACCATAAGTTACAAGCTGGTTCATCACAACTATTGGTGGTGATTTAAAAGTGTTAGGAACTACTGTTATGACATTATAATGTGATGAATTTTGTGTTCAATTTCCAATTGTTGTTTCAGAAGTAATAAATCATTTACTTGGTGAAAGTATTATCCAATCCATTTGATGTGAAATATGGACTAGCGCTAGAAAGAGTACTTGTTAATTCTTCACAAGGTATGGTGTAAGGAAGTTTGTTTAACCCAATTAAACAGTAAATATATTATGTTGTTCAAAGGAACACATATTGCTGTGTTTGTACCAGTTTTGAATATCGGCAATTATGTTGAGGTAGAAGATGAAAATGAAGATGTTTGTGGTATTGTTGAACATCGTAATTCGTCTAAAAAAATGTTTTCTCAATATATGGAAAGGATGTACCAAAGCGGTATACAAAATCTTCCAATTAAAGAAGCCGATGAATTTAAAAGGGTATAGTAGCGTACATAGTGTTGGGAATGCATGACATCATATTGGAGAATCAGATACCAATCAAGAAACTTCAGGACAATTCTTTGAATCAAATATAACCCCCGGGTAATTCATTGAATAAAACATTAGAAACGCCAGAAAATTTCTGGGCTGCATTTACTTCCCATACTATACTAGCGCCTATTTTCTGTACAAAGTGTCGGTCATTAAATTCAAAATAATTGTTTTTCAACACCGTGGCTACTAACGATTTAATTGTTTCACAGCTAGGTAATTTTATCGGATAATCTTCTTTTACTGCACTGCTATGAGCCCGTCCAACAGATTAAATGAGTTCATTGTACTCCATGTTTGTATACATGCTGGTGCAGTCAAAAGAATTTAAAAGGCAATCACGATCAGGCCTTAAATTTTCTATTTCATTTATGAAATCCCCACTATCTCTAATGTAACTTTTCTGTCTTTTAACTATAGGTATCAAAAGGTAATCAATAAATTTGCTAACCCTTTCGGTGACAGAGTTACATTCAGAAATAATTAGTCTGCATGGGGGCAATTCATTTACTGCTATTGTTTGTTTTTTATCCCTTGAAAAACAAGTTCACTTAATTTGTGAAGTTTAGGAAGGAGAAAAATACGACCCAATACGGGTCCCTCTTTCGATGAGCCACGGAGAAAATCAAGAGTTATCCCATGAATCTCACCATTGTCAAACAACCTGCTGATTTGTGTTTGTATATTAATTTTAATCAGTAAAATATTAAGTTCTTGTATCTCCATGTAATGGATAGAGTTTAACCCTTCTCTAATGTAGTGTGTCTTATTGTTGAATGTCTGGATGTACCTATCAGCCACGTATAAAATAGCCGAGCTTTAACACGCATGTTCAAATAGTAACTGTATCTATACACTTTTATATACAGCGTTGCTTTCAACTGACCTGTGCAAGAATGTACACACAATCACATAGTTTCAATAAAGTTAGTTTAATATCACCATTATCTTTGTCTATTCACAGTCAATTATTTCAGTTCAAAGCAAACAACAATTCAGCAACAATCTTTTGGTGACCAGCGATCTTAAGTTCACGTATTGCTTTTCTTTTTTTAAAAGAAAGCATCTTTTTTTCTGTTCAACTATAATTACCACAATCTTCATACACGTATTTGCCCTATGTGTTTGATAAAAAAAAAGAGAATCGATGATTTTACCCAAAGTGTCACCTTAACGACAACATACACATGTTTCAACTATTCAAGCTAAAATTTATTTTCTAAATTTAATATTTTTTAGTGAGATTACTGAATTAACTTGTGTTTATATTTTTGGTATATTTACAAGAGGGGCAAGATCTCCAGTTATATAAAAAAAATGGGTTTCTAGTTGGAATTCCAGTGCATATGGCTATTGCGTTAAATACCGTCTTTAGCGTACCTAGCCCACAGCTATGAAGAAACTTAAACAAAGAAAAATGATCAGAAAGACAGCACAAGATCTACATAGAAGCCTAATGGTCGAAATTGTCGGCATTCAAAATGGAACAAACTGTGCCCCTCTTTTTGCCGACTTGTTTCTTTATTATTATGAGGCTGACTGCATGCAGGAACTTCTTTTAACTCTACTTTCCGCTATATAGGTGATGTTCTTTCACTAAACAAAATGTGGAACGCATCGTTCCCATCGAACTAGAGATAAAGGATACTACAGATACAGTAAAGTCGGCTTCATATCTTGACCTACATCTAGAAATTGACAATGAGGGTCGGTTGAAAACCCAATTTTACGACAAAAGAGATGATTTCAGCTTTCCAATTGTGAACTTTCCATTTCTAAGTAGCAACATTCCAGCAGCACCTGCATACGGGGTATATATCTCCCAATTGATACGATATTCCCGTGCTTGCATTTCCTATCATGATTTTCTTGATAGATGGTTGCTGCTCACAAGGAAGCTACTTAACCAAGAGTTCCAAATTGTGAAGTTGAAATCATCCCTTAGTTAATTTTACGGACGCCATCACGAGTTGGTTGACCGTTATGGAACAACCGTTTCATAAATGATATCGGATATGCTCCTTACGTCGTAACTACAATCCCCTTCCTTTTCATGAATGTGACCTACCTAATTAGACTATTTATCGGATTATTAATCAGATAAGCAACACGACGGGTAACACATGTGGAGCAGGATCTGCTTTCCTTTCCGGAGCACCTGAGATCACCCCTAGTTTTTGGTGGGGTTCGTGTTGTTTATTCTTTAGTTTTCTATGTTGTGTCATGTGTACTATTGTTTTTCTGTTTGTCTTTTTCATTTTTAGCCATGGTGTAGTCAGTTTATTTTAGATATATGAGTTTGACTGTCCCTTTGGTATATTTCGTCCCTCTTTTATAAAGTAACGGTCCGTTTCAGGGCCATATATTTTACAAAAATATTCTAGCTTTGTTGTACCTTTAACCAATTTAAGAACACTAATTTATTTGCATGAGGTATTTTCAAAGCCAGCTGTTATGTAAAAGAATTAGTAGGTGTTTAAAAGGCAATTGCATTGTTAGTTCGGTATAATAAAACAATTGTGGCCCCTTATAATCGATGAATATCCAAAATTGTCAACCCTTAAAAGATATTTCTGCGCCTTCACTGAAATAACATTATCGTGTTGACAATTTTTGATATTTACCTTTTCAACGGGCCATAATTGTATATTATTTATTTATTTAGAACAAATTATAATGATTCTGTGATTATACTGTGTAACGTATGTTATCCGAAACAGTGAAAATATTTCTAAGTTTTCAATGTTAAATCTGGCCTCTGGCCTTTGTTAGTATTGTTTTATTAGGTCTTTCCACTTTTCCGTGGAAAGACCTATTGAATTTGTTCTGATTATTATTATTTTTTTTTTTTTTTTTCTTCCGCCTAAATTTTTTTCTTGCGTAGTATTGATGTTTCAAAAGATGTCGCTTAGATATTTGGAATATGATGTCGTATAGTTTATACGCTTTTAAAATTTACAACTGCGTAACAAAATACTTTACGTTGTAAGAGTTATCTCCCCAAACACTGTTTTTCTTGTGGCCACTACTCCTTCGCAACCATAAAAGATTACGACAAATTTATTTTACCAAATTGCTCGTTACATCTTCAGGATTAGGGTATGCATTTGGACCGAAGCTTTACGGAGACTCCATATGAGAGTTATTCCCCCTTTTCCATTTAATTAAGTGATATGCATTTCTAAATGGTAAACCATAAGTGATAAAGACATAGGGTCTTTAGATTTGAGGTCCTTGGTCCCAAAAAATAAAAATGAGGTCAAGGTCAAAGGTCATATTCTAAATTTTGATTTTGGCTTATTTTCATTTATTTTCAAATACCTTATGACATATCGACAAATAATTTTTCATAAATTGTTAGTTGCGACATGTCCTTACTTATATATTTTGGTTGAAAGGGTGCACAGACAATAAATGGGAGTTTTTGCCCATCTTACATTTAGAATTACGCATAAAGTGGTATTACTCATAAACCAAACATATTAAAGACCTAGGGTCTTTTGATTTTAGGTCCTTTGTTTGTGAACTTGAAATTGAGGTCAAGGTCATAGGTTAATATGACGTTCTAAATATAGACCTTTGCTTTAAATTCATATAAATACATCATAAAGCCATAGGAACTAACATTTTAAACTGATTTTTTCATATTTCAATATCAAAATAGTTCTTTACTAGTGGAAAGACCTACAATTGTTCTCTGAACAATTGGTTTTTAATTTTAATTTGAGTTTTGTTGTGTACAATTTGGAGTTTAGTATGGCTTTCATTATCACTAAATTAGTATATATTTGTTTAGGGGCCAGCTGAAGGACGCCTCCGGGTGCGGGAATTTCTTGCTACATTGAAGACCTGTTGTGATCTTCTGCTGTTGTTTTTTCTATGGACGGGTTTTTGTCTCTTTGACACATTCCCCATTGCCATTCTCAATTTAATCACAAGCGATATAACGTGTCAAATAATATCATGACATCAAATAAAATAGAAATGTTTCAAGCCACGTTATATTGAGTCACATTTTAAAGGTTATAGAATATATTCATAACTTCCCCGCACTCTCTTATCAACATCATCATCTCAACCATTTGCATTCATTACAATATAAACAGCTTATTTGTCCAATCCTATGAACACTTATATACAGGTGTTCCCCCTAATAATTTACTACGGTAAATTATCCAGATTTCTAACATGTTATCAAGGTTATCAATACTTTATCTAACTTATCAATATATGTACAAACATACGTGTACAGAGTTTAGAATGCTTGAGGTAAGTCGTTAAATAACTGTAATGTATAATTTATGACTTTTAATATATGTCTTGGACACAATTCATTATGTTTTATATTTATAGTGTATTGTTTTAAATTTGGAGAAGACGTTACTAAGTTGTTAAACTTGTGTCTGATCCTTTTGTCATTTTGAACAATAAAGTATGTTTAAAATAAACTAAGTGTATTCGTGTTATATATTGCTGGATCACTGTATCATATATCAATGTAAGCGTTAAAGGACTAAACCAATTATCATAAGATTTCGAAAAAAAACTACCTAAAGAAGATTTCCGAGTATTTCAAAAACACCTCCTGAAAACAATTAAGATCGTTGCTATGGTTTCATCATTAGCTGTTGATATTTAAATTACACAGTTAACAATTTTATTCGTGAATTACTCGAAAAATAATGTTAAATCCTGCCCAGGTCGTCAATTATACATATTTTTAATAGACATCACTAAGGATAACTTTATAGCCTTGTAAGTCTCATGATGATTGGACTTTCCCCATTAGATAACGACTGATACAAACCTTAACTAGGCGAGTCGTGTTTGTTCAAATCTGATAATTTTACAAATATTGATATCCGGTATTTATATATATAGTTGACCTTTTTAGATTCAGTACTTTGTATATTAATCTTGTCGAACGTTTGTGTGCTATTGTTATGCAATATATATTACTTTAGATCTGTAGAATATTTGACAAAGTTTAAATTTAAGAACAGAATTAGTACTGGTATATTTGTTTTAGTCTTTTTTTTTTATTTAACTATAAGGTTAATTGACCTTTTTCTAACATTTAGAAAACACCTAATTTGAAAGCAGTTTAAACTGTTATCTCTGTAAATGGGATCTTGAAATTTGTTTGTCTAGTACACGATAAATTAAAACTTTTTTAATTAAAACTTTAGTTTAATATTCATAATACCAAGTCAGGATTATAGCAGGTGTTTTTAAATTGTATATATATTATTGCGGTGCGTTCATTATAAAATTTGCTAAATGTTATAAATGTGAACTAAAATTTTGATACTTAGCTATTTGCTTACGACATTGTTTATTAAACCCCAGCGATGCATGAACAAAACAGACATAATAGGTAAAATTGTCATAATATGGGTACAGCAGTCCACTAATAAGTACTAATATTGATATAACAAAAACACCGCTATGATATTCTAAAAGTATCGCACTGATATTAGTACTAATAGCATTTGTATATTTATGATTATAATAAAAACACAGAACTTCAAATTTTACACGGACATAAACGTTTGCTTTTGACTTACTTCTGAAATGTAAATTTAGAATCAATTGTTGTTTATATTTGAACACTAAGTTTTAAAGTAAGGATTTTCTTAATTTTTCGTTCCCGAAAACAACATTTTCCGCATGGAATGTCTGCATATTTACAATTGATAATATACAATACATGTATCGCTATGTGATATAAGAAAAGTTTTTATCGATTCGCTTCTTCCATAGATTGATACCCATACATAGTGTAATGTAACTATCCTTAATTTATGTCACAATGTTAGGTTAAAGTTCATTGTGTTACTACTTGTCTTCTCTGACTGACGTTAGTTATTTCTGGAACCATTGAACAATGTTAACTTGGAAACAATTTCTTTTCCGCTGGTTATTCTAGTTATTTGATCTAGATTCGTCGATTTTTTATTATATAATTATGTTTTTAAATGCGGTCGTGATATTGGCAAATGGCAATGGTTACATGTATTTAGATATTCACAACTATAAGTTAGAACTGGACATTATCACACGATTTCAAGGATCGAATGGATTATGATCTGCTGTTTGTCTGTTTGTCTGGAGTGTTTTTTGTTTTTGTTTAGGGTGATACCTTAGATGCCTCGGTTTTTATATTGTTCCCGTAGTATTCCTTTTCCCCCGAGAAACGCTTTTAAAGCACAGAAAAGAAAAAAACAATTGCACTCATGCTTTACTAACATTTAAAGGGATACTCAACACTATTGCCCCTAAACAAATTTTGGTTTTTTCTTTTCTTGTTTTTCTCTCATTGATAAATTGGCACAACTAGAAATCTTATAAAACATTCTAACGATGTTAACAATGCATTTAAAAGATTTTGCAACTCGAATATGGCATCGTTTACGTGTCAATATCGGCCAAACTTGGAAGTTTCAGGTGTAACTAAGGCAAATTTAAGTTCAGTGATAGCTAAGCAAATTTTAGTTCACCGATTGGCTTTACTTGAATTTTTGTTTATTCTGGATTTATATGTTTGACTGAACAAAAATTAGGGGTATATGGGACCACAAAGTCGGTCTAGTATTTGAAGAAGACATTTGTTTTTAAACGTATATTTTTATTTTTTTTTAAACCCTCAACATTTGTAGGGAAATATCAGTATATTGTTCTTGAAAAAAAAATAAACCGTCATATTTTTCGTATTTAAGTTTAAAATATGCTTCTACTTTCCAATTGGCTCAATAAATAAAAGAAAGATCCATCCCATAGTATATAATTGGAATACATTTTTTTTTATCTATCCCTTAGATATTTGACATGTGGCTGTATCATGAGGTTTATATATTGTCTTGTATCATGATGATCTTCATGTTAACTTCAAATATGATCCCAAAGGTAGCTTCTTGTATTTTTTTTCAGGAAACACAACCAGACCCTTCTTCGTGTTTTGGACACTTTAAATCTTTGTCATGTGGATGTATTATCATGATGGGGTGTTCCCCCTTACAATTTTGACCTTCCCCGTGATATTCAACTTTGACCTTGGGAACGATAACTGTATTTTGGCAAGAAAAACTTGAGCAGGTCATCCCTGTTGTGTGTTGACCTAGAATTATAATTTTTAGCATATTGAATTCAAAGTTTTATTAAGAGTCAACATTTGGTTAACAAATAAATAATACACAAGCTCTAGTCGACCATATAACAATATTCACACACAGTTTGAAATATGAACTAATGCCATGCACGGAATACACAAAGGACTTGTAGTAACATAAAGTTTTTAAAAAAGTATAGTTTCTATCAACGCCTAGTTTACGTACTTAACTACTCCACAGAATATTTTACTAAATTCCATCTACGAATTCTGCTTTTAAAAGTTACAAGTAAAAAAGTAAAAAAGTAACCGTTTTTCGTTTTTGAGATACAATCTTAGATACAAACGTAGGATACATAGGGGAAATATAAAATCGGCTGATATTTTACATAATCAAGTTTTCAAATTAGATTTGTTGGTTTACAGATTTAAAAAAAAGAAAGAAAGAATATACGACCCAAAACCGAACAACGAATCAATTGGTGCAAGGAACCATGGCTCTTGAAAATCTGATCTAGGAGATAAAAAATAGAGCGGACCGTGCAAAATCTGTGTGTATAATCAAGTAAGTTAAACATAGATTTTGAAAGTATTTCTGCACAGATTATGAAAATTAGATACAATTGGTGTGAAGTTTAAATCAAATCAGTTATAAAAATGCTATCTAAATATAAGAGACTAAACTCATTTCATCTCTCATTCCACCAAATATCAAACTGCAGTTACAAGTGTCACATTATATTTTGCCCCCACCCCTTGGTATCTTCTGGCTTTTTATTGAAAAAAAATCATGTCGTAAGATTTTCAGTGGCATAAAATAAAACATTCCAGCGTTTTACAACACACACATATACATGTCATATATAAGTAATTAGTAACTTGCAATTTTACACTATTACGTGTATTTCATTCATAAATACGGTTTTAAAAAAAGTATCGATATCGTTAAGACAATTCTGACTTGAAATTAATCAATCTGCTACAAAAGGAAGCAAAATTATCCTTGGTTTATTTATTTTATTATTTGATTATAATTTCATTGTTGTATTTTTTATGCTTCCTACATTATCATATTACATGTAAGGCATAGGAAAAATTACGTAAAAAGTATGTTCAGTTAACGATTTGAAAAAAAAATCTGACATTGTTTTCTTTTGTAATTTTTTTTTATTTCCAAATTTTCCTATTTTGTCTCTTTGAATATTCATACATGGAACATGTGTAGCTTTGATTTGATTAACATATTAAATGAATAACAATATGTTTATACCTGCTCTTAGCAACAATGTAAACATTCTGAACAAGATCTTTTAAGTTCTTGCGTATTGCATATAATTTTAAAACGCTACAATGAAACAGACTGTGCGTAAGTGTTATCTTTTCTTAGGTAGTCTGTACCCCCTGACGAGAAAGCGGTACTATTTATTCTGCAAACATTGTTACTTAATATATCAATATAGGAGCCGACTTTATATGAGTTGCATGAAAATATTTGAATTTGAATTTTTTTTATTGATAACATCGGATAAAAATGTCCTGTTGTGTTGTCACTAGGCAACATTGTATATTTAGAGCTTCTTAAAATGATAGATCCAACAATAATAAATATTCAAGTGTTTGGTAACACATTACCTTTCATTTTAATAGATTCAGAATTTTTTTCTTAAGCAATTGCATTACAGATGGATATTATAGTTCATTTATAAAACCCGTTGCTAGGCAACCAAATAATCAGATAAACTCTAAATTTTCAACATTTTTTTAAGTCACTAGGCATATACTAGCCATGAATTGAATATGAAGTCATTTGAACAGGGGGCCAAAAATGCCCCTTATCATACCTTGTCCTTCACAACTTTTTATGATAAAAACCGGGACAAAACATTTATGTATGATGTTAGTACTTTATAACTCTATATGAAAAATGATCCAAACTAGTATCATGACCAATATCAAACGGAGCTTGTTTATGTTATCCATGCCTATCGTCATTTTGGTTCTCAATGCTCTTCAACTTCGAACTTTATTTGGCATTTTTTACTTTTTTTAGATTCAAGCGTCACTGATGAGTCTTTTGTAGACGAAACGCGCGTCTGGCGTATATACTAAATTTAGTCCTGATATCTATGATGAGTTTATTTACACTAAATTTTGAAATTCTGGAAGACTTTTAGAATTATTCCCTTTAACATATATCAATGGGTTATATTGCAAATATACACACTACAGTTATTCATAGCGAAATAAAAATGTTTCCTTACATCTAATCACCTGCCTTGGGTACAAAAGAGGCCAACCTAATGCTGAGAAATGTAATAGTACTATTTTCCCTATACTGTGGCATGACATTTTAAAAAGTTTTTACATCACCATTAATGTAATACTGGATTTATTGGGAAAACTTTGTCTAAAATATATTATTGATGTCCCCATTACTTAAAGAAATTTTGATCATTTTATGTCCCCACCCCTACATGCTGGTTTACCTCTTTCCGTACTTCTTTCATATAAGGATAAGTTTACAACCTGTATCCAATCAGATCTTATATTATGTAAAAAAAAATGTAAACAGTTCCATTTAAACAGATAAAAATGACAGTTCCATTCAATTTGTATTCAATTTATTAAAAAATTATAGCATGACCGCAAAGTGAAGATTTTTCATACTAATCTCCGTTCCATGCTTTAATATATGCCATATTGTGGTTCAAAATTTCAGAATTTGCTATAAAATCCTTTATTCTGTCTTGAGATGACACAAACATAGATATCATACACTAAAAACATTAAATGCCTTTATTGCCAGTATTAATCGATGAAAAAGCTGAATTATGTCCTTTGGGAGTATTCATTTCCAACAATAGTCCTCTCGAAACGGTAGAAAATGTTTTCAATATGCTTGATGTAATAAAAGAAATAACTACAAAATGAAGCACTATTGAAATATTTGCTGCATGAATTACCAATAATGTGAACAATTCTTTTCACAGGAGAGTAAAAATTCTATCTAAATAAAGTCTCAATTGGGCCTCTTTTTTTCTTATCTGGACAATTTTAACACTGAAAATGCTACTATTAAGACCAAATATTGCCTGACTCCAGACAAATTCCCCATTTCAGTTAAAAATATTTGTCTCGACTTTAATTCAGGTATTTCCAATTGAATTAGTCATTGCAAAGAATGAAAACAAATACATAATAACTAGAGATAATATAGTTAATCTTAGAATAAAGTGTTATATCAGTACCCATCAATTTGACTTATTATCTCAACACAATATTCGTCTCAAAGAAAAATTTCTATTCTTGGTAATAAAAATCAAATGTTCTAGTCAAAAACTTCAAAATAGTGTTATATAACTGGTCTGATTGATTTTGATATCCCTTGCTATCTCAAGTATAGGGAAAGCGGTACTATTTATTCTGCCATAGGCGACAATACTAATATTTTCTAAATTAACAACTTTTTATAATATTTTCTAAATTAACAACTTTTTATAATAAAAACCTGGGAAAAAAACCCAGTTATGTGTGTTGTGAGTACTTTATTACTCTGTTTAAAAAAATGAATTCAAAGAGTATCATGACCAACTTCCACCGAAGTTTGTTGATGTTATCTATGCCATACGTCATTTTATACCCAATTTATGGAATTTTGGAAGTTTTTAGAATAAATCTCTAGAAAATATTTCCATGAAATTTTAAAAAATATATTGCAAATATACACACTGCATTGGGAAATAAAATAAAATGTATTGTACACTCACATCCGATTGCAGCGCTCCTAAATTGACTTCCTACACCTTCCTTTGGTACACAAAAAGCCAACCGAATGCTGGGAAAATGTAAAAGTACTATTTTCCCTATAGTAGATTTCTTTTTGATATGATTTTCAAAAGACATAACTTCAAACCAACCGGTGTTGGCACGGAATTTATTTTTGACTTTGATGAGTACAGAATAAGGAAACATGATTAACTCCACTCGTTGAAACCATGCACCAAAAAGTTGACATTAAAAGAGAGCACTAAAACATTTTTTTGTTAATAAAATCATAATTTATTCAAAAAATGAAATTAATTAAATCCTTAAAGCTAAGATTGAAAGTTTTGGTTACTATAATATGTAGTTTTTTCTGGGAATCCCCTATGTTGTTGACCAGAGTTACATCCTCTCACGTCATTCATTATGTTTTTATATAAACCCCCAACAAATCTTACTGAGATTGATGAGAAGGAGAAACACAAATGAATAGACTTTAAACACTTTTTTACACATTTCCCTTCTGTTTCTCATGAAATTATCGTATCTTGGGCTCTTCTTTACACTATTTACGTTTCTATTACAATCCGGAAAAATCAGTATGACGAGATATTCTAAATAAATCCAACCTACATTATTTTTTACAGTGACGTCATTGTTGCTATGCCACACAGAAGAAGTGATATCCTTCACTGGTTATTCAAATCATTCTCAGAGTTCGTGCACTAATTAAAAAATTGTATTTCTTAAATTTAAACCTATTTATGTTTGCTGTAGATGATTCAAACATCAACATGCAATACTTTAATTTGTAGGTCAACAACTGTCAATGTAAACAAAGGCCGAGGGGATACATAAGTTTGGGGAAAGAAACGATTTTTTTCATTTTGTCGTAAAATTATGTTTGAAGAATCTTCCTCCAATTCAGGAGCATCTCAATTGATGAGTAATTGTCCACTAAAATAAAGGTTAATATATCTGCACACTTATAATGTGACATTTAGTATATGATTAGTAGTTTACGATTAAAACTAAATTTATGTACCAACATTATTATTGTAATGGTAAAAAAAAATCAAATCAGAAATGTTGCATTAGCAGTTTAAACCTATTTATTAATGAAATTTACAAATATTTCAAAATATAGTATCTGGAAACAAGCTTCACACAGTTTACATCAATCATCGTGTTTGTTATTTGTTCCTGTATCCCTGTGACTGAGAACTTAATCAATGGAAATTTAAAACTGAATAGATTTTTCAGTCCTTACTTTCTTAAGAAAAAATTAAATATCTTAGAGAACTGTCACACAAAATGTAAAATGGCCCAAGGTACACATTTCAGATTTTAAAAAATAATGAAGTTGCTTTTAAAATGACAGAATTCAGTTGAATTTTAGATAATCAACTATTAACTTTAATCAAATGTTAAGATTTAGAAATGCAGATCTCTTCCATTGGTTCAAATTGAATCCTAAACTAAGGAAACGAAATTAAATTAAACAACAATTAAATTTCAATATTGTCAACATGTTCTAGCTGTTCTTTTTTCGTTCTTTATATGAAGAATATCAAAAGATATCCCCCTACCCCCCAAAAAAAAATAAGAAACAAGGAACGTCTTTCCCCTCAGAGCTATTCAGACTTAATTTTAAATGCTTAAAATATTTGTTATTTTAAATAATTTTATTTTCCAGACTACTGATGGGTTTTACTATCAACACTTTTAAATAATTTTATTTTCAAGAAATTCCATCTTCGAAACACTCATTTATAATATTTGATACATGTGTTCAAACAACAATAAAAAAAAACAAACATGTTTTTACATAAATTTCATATAAATAATAACTTTTATTTAATTTCCACAGGTCAAATTACCTGTAACGTAATTAGACACTAATAACTAAACCAGCATATTTTGCAATAACAACATGTATTGTTCTTCCCATAATCTCCCATGAAGGAGGAGATAGGGGCAAACACATGGGCAAAAAACAAGCATTTTTCTAGTTTCATGACAATAACTTGTGTGTAAGTGTATGGATCTTTATGAAATTGTACTACAAGGTTCCATATCACAAAGGGATAGCTGGGTTTGAGTGTCGGGGTAATTGCCCTTAACGTTTAAGAATTTGGGGCCAAACAGGGATATGTTCCTTTCGTCGTAACTGCAATCCTCTTCCATTTCACGAATGTGACGTACCGAATTAGACTATTTACCGGATTATTTATCACATAAGCAACACGACTGGTGCTATATGTGGAGCAGGATCTGCTTAACCCTTCCGGAGCACCTGAGATCACCCCTAATTTTTGGTTCGGTTCGTATTTTTTTTATTTTTTTTTTTGTATGTTGTGTCATGTGTACTATTGTTTGTCGGTTTGTCTTTTTCATTTTTAGCCATGGCGTTGTCAGTTTGTTTCAGATTTATGAGTTTGACTGTCCCTTTGGTATTTTTCGTCCCTCTTTTAAGGTTCAAAGGATCCAAATTTAAACTTAGTTTGATTTTGACAAAAATTGAATATATGGGGTTCTTTGAAATGCTGAATCTAACCATGTATTTATATTTTAGATTTTTGGGCCCCGTTATCAAATTGGTCCACATTGAGGTCGAAAGGGTCCAAAATTAAACTAAGTTTGATTTCATCATAAATTGAATTCTTTGAATTCTTTGATATGCTGAATCTAACCATGTGTTTAGTTTTTGGATTTTGGACCATAATAGGTAAATTAAGAAAAAATGTTCTTACACCGCGTTCATTCTGTGTCAGAAACCTTTGCTATGTCAAACATTGAATCACAATCTAAATTCAGAGCTGTGCCAAGCTTGAATGTTGTGTCCATACTTGCCCCAACTTTTCAGGGTTCGAGCTCTGCGGTCTTGATATATCTCATTTTCACAAGATCTTCAGTTGCTCCCTTTCGCGTATCAGGGGAGTGAGGTTTGATCACTTTTGACTATTAAATAAATATATTGGATAACACTACCAACCCTCTTTGGTCGCAACACCTTCTACCGCTTGTATCACTCATCTGAGTTTAATTTCAATTAATTTTGTCGCGGAAATTAGCGAATAATGTAGCGTCAGTCAAAACGAGAAAAACAAAATGACAAATACAAACCCAAACCTTAAAAATAAGATGACAAATAGAACGAAGCTCCAAAAAGATGAGCAATTCCAGATTCTACCAAGACACCAACCCGTGCGATTTTATGAATATCATGTCAGGGAATGTGAATCTACGAAAAACAGAGACAGTACACAGCACTTCCAATAACGATCGATCAGACTGAGAGATGACACCTAATATATTTGTAGGGGTACCGATTTTATATCCCGAGCTTATTTTAAAATATAGAAAAAAACATGCCTCTTTTATAATGGTTTGGGGAGAGGCAGGACTGATAAATTACTACAAAACTATTTACAAAAAAACAAATATGACAGACATGAACCAACGACAACCACTAAACGACCAGCTCCTGACTTGGGACAGGCACATTACAAATTTGGCGAGCGGGGTTAGAAATTAGTTGAAAAGGGCTTAACTCATCAGATCGATACAAAGCAAACAAACTTTTAACACTTATATATATACATACCGGACTTGACAGCGTATTTACACATCCCTCACAACAACAAAAACACATTGTACAGATATGAGAGTATTCTCAGTTATTGACAGCTAGCTAAAAGCCTATGACAACTAATAACAAATCATATATCTAAGACATGGTGTGACATTGTTGTCCCGCGTGTGTCTTTGTCAAATGATTTCCCTTCTCCTGGACTCTCTCTTGGTTTGTCTACCATTCATTGGTTAAGGCAGGGTTGCCCACCTAATCCTTACAGTGGCGGGTTGGATTTGGCCATTTTGACAATATCCAATACACAGAATAAACTCTGTCATGTCTGTATTGTATAAACTCTGTCATGTCTGTATTGTATAAAGTCTATAACGTATGTCTTGTATAACCTCTGTCATGTCTGTATTGTATAAACTCAATCATGTCTGTATTGAATAAACTCTGTCATGTCTGTATTGAATAAACTCTTTCATGTCTGTATTGAATAAACTCTTTCATGTCTGTATTGAATAAACTCTGTCATGTCTGTATTGTATAAACTCTGTCATGTCTGTATTGTATAAACTCTGTCATGTCTGTATTGTATAAACTCTGTCATGTCTGTATTGTATAAACTCTGTCATGTCTGTATTGTATAAACTCTGTTATGTCTGTATTGTATAAACTCTGTCATGTCTGTAATGTATAAACTCTGTCATGTCTGTATTGTATAAACTCTGTCATGTCTGTATTGTATAAACTCTGTCATGTCTGTATTGTATAAACTCTGTCATGTCTGTATTGTATAAACTCTGTTATGTCTGTATTGTATAAACTCTGTCATGTCTGTATTGTATGAACTCAATAAACTCTGTATTGTATAGAGCAAATCATACGATGAACGAATTTGTTGAAAATAGTTCGATGATAATCTGTACAAAAAATTCCCTGTATAACGTACAGTCAGGGGTACTTCTTGTACAAGTACTTTTTATTTACTTGAAGAAGTAAAAAAAAATATACTTATATAAGTAAATTTGTAGAATACTTATACAAGTGCATTTTATTTACTTGTATAGCTAACAATAAAATTGACTTAGATATGTCTCTTAGACATTCAGATTCATCGTAAACAGACTTCTTAAAAGCCCAATATTTCAGAAGGTAGAAGACCTTGATCCTGCATACTTCGTACTTTGGATATAGATGCCTTATGTTATGAAGTTTCTGTCTGTCATATGTCCATTGTCCTTGACCTCATTTTCATGGTTCAGTGACTACTTGAACAAAAAATTAAGATTATTAGTATTCTTAATTTCTCTCTTATTATGAGTAATTGGATAACTATATTTGGTACGTGCATACCTTGCAGGGTCCTAGTGCCCGTCAGACAGTTTTCTATTCATGAATCAGTGAACATGCAAGGTTAAATTTGTATGGGTCAAGTCCATATGCATGTTTTTAACTTCTCTGTAACCTATGTACTTCATGGTTTTATGAGAATAAACTATCTATCACATCTTAAATACTGTAAGCAATAGGTCTACTATATTTATGCCCTTGTCAGTCTATGCGTGCGTCTGTCCCTACATATGTCCATGCGTCCCAAAGTTGGTATCCGTTCTCTAACTTAAATTTGCCTCAACCAAATGTTATGAAACCTATACACAATCATGACAATGCTTATTTCCACAAAGGACAGATCAAGTTTGAATTTTGGTGCTTCACTTTAACTGTTCTAGAGTTATGCCCCTTTACAAATGGTAAAGGTGCTGAATTTTTCGTTTCCCTTCTCTGACTTAAGTTAGCCTCAACCAAATTTTGACAGTTACCTTTACCGTTCGTCAGTTATGTCCCTTTATAACTTTATATGATATGCAAACGGGGGCAACTTCTGTGTCCCATGGAAACATTCCCAATTTATTTGTATATGGAATCATTATAAGATGTACATGTCCAACTGGCAGCTGTCACCCGACGTTGACCTCATTTTCATGGTTCAGTCAGTCAAGGATATATAAACTCTATAGAGTTGTTAGAGAAAAATAACATACATTTGTTATTGTGGACTAAAAAATCAAAGAACTGTGATAACATATGTATGTTACATGTTTCAAAGGAACAATACATCATTAGTTTTGTTAAAATGTATACAAGTTCTATTGATATTAATACTATTGTCTTTATGTACCGGTATACTCAACTATAGAAAGATATAACAGTTCATAGTTTTCCAATCATGCATAGTCAGATAGTACACCTATGTTATTACAGAAAAAGTACATGTATGTCTGTAATAACTAAAGGGTGTTATTACAGCTTCTCTTCATCACTCCAAAGCATTTGCTCAGACATATACATGTACATGCTTAATTACAATGTATTTTAATTTATTGTAAGAAATAATGATCAGAGCATGTAATGAGGATCTGCGCAAGCTTCCCAGTAATTCCCAAGTTTCTCATATATAGTAAGTTACATGTATGCCTTAAATAACTAAGCCTTGTTATAACAGCTAAGTTTATCCCTTAAAAGCCTCGTCTCATTGATTTACCATGGTTAATGAAAAATGTATTAATTTGATTCAAAAATTAGTTATCATGGCTATGCATTTAGTTTCTGCGCACAGTTTCAAGAGGTCCCTAGAGGCCACTAAAAATTAAAATAGTTATGATTTATTTTACAAATAACAAACATATTTGCCTTTACTTTGCTGAACTAGTAATCATTATTGATTAGCCTTTAGGGGCCAGATCAAGTGTGCCTCTGGGTGCGGAATTTTCTCGCTGTGTTGATGACCCATTATTGGCCTTTGGCTGTCTCTGCTCTCTGGTTGGGTTGATGTCTCTTTGACACATTCCTTGTTTCCATTCTCTATTCTGTTTAATCTGTTTACATGTTTTTAATTTTAAAACTTTTTTTCAGATTCTGATTGACTGGTGGCAGAAGGGGTATGAATATAAAGTGGCATTAAGGCCTTGCAGACAGACTTAACAATGACATGCTGAAGTTGCAATAACAGTTTGACGAAGACCCACATATAATCCCATATTGACGGTTGTAGAACTCATACCAACAGATTTCACTTTGGGTATTTAATTGTATTGTAATAAGTAAGGGACTTTACTCTAACACGTTTCTTTAAAATCACATAATCTTCAGTTTGCATGCTCAGATTGAAAAAGTATTGCTTACGAGCTTCACTGTTCAACTTTCTTTCTCGCCTTGTAAAAGTAGTTAAACAGGTTTTTTTCCATTGTTATGCATTGTACCTGTGCAATAATTTCACGACTTGAAACCGTGAAATTTCGTATGAAATGATTACTGTCAAGTATGAAAATTTTGTAATCTCTTTAAAACATATATAATGTCATTCCAAAAACATTTCTGCCTCGAAAAACACAAAAACTGGCACAGAAACACTTCTATATGTACTGGATGTGTAAACTTTTTATCAGGATCTGAACATCATAATATTCAGTATGCTAAAAATAAGTGTTATCAAAGCTCGGACGGTAAATAGCTTAACATATTTTATATAGTTTCATCACTCGATGCATAAAATTGAGAATGGAAATTCATTTGAAATTGGAAATGTGTCAAAGAGACAACAACCTGACTATAGAACAAACAACAGCAGAGTCCGTCATAGGTATTTTTATCGTTCGGCTGCTGTCCTGTGCAATATATCCGATTATATAAATCCTCTGGATCATAGTGGGTGCAATATTACCTATTAACATGATTAAGTAAGAAATACGACTATGATGTATGAGTGCCAATTGAGATATCTTTCCATTCAATACACAATCTAGTAAAGTAAGCAATCATAGGTTCGTTGCTGAAAAGTAAGCTATAAAGTGACCAAAAATTATTTGTGTAAAATAACATAAAAAAAACGGCCTTATTTCATGTATTTTATATACAAAAATTGAAATTTTTATATCCAATGCATAAAAGAAATATAGTAGGTTTAGGTGTAACGGTGCAATTTTCACAAAACATATCAAATTTCCCACGTTGTCGAACATAAACATGGATAACAACATTAATGATTTTATTAAGATTGACAAATGTTCGAGTCCGAGTCCGTTAAAAATTTAAAAAAAATCTAATACATTGTATCTTCATTTGAAAAAAAATCTTAGCAAAGACGAAAACCATATGAAACAACAGTTGTTTTCCACTACCGTCAGAGCAAAGGGAACAGTTTGAAAGTGCCAAATACTGAAATATGTCAAAAATCAATACATTTTTGTAAACACTGTCATGTATGTAAATACTTTATAATGGAAACCCGAACTTCTGAGGGATGTTTATATACAAAAATAAGGAGATGGGGTATGATTGCCAAATGGGACAACTATCCACTAAAGCACAAATAAAGTGGATATAAATAATGATAGGCAACTGTAACGCCTTCAACAATGAGAAAACCCCATACCGTATTATAAGTCGGCTATTAATGGCCACGATTGATGATAATACCCTATTGTCTCTTAAAGACAAATATATAAACACATTATGTCCTCGATTTAAATTACTTTTTAAACATAAAAGTAGGTGCAATATATATTTTTAAACTCAAAAAGTTTAGTGACCCCATCAGCGTGATTAGATACTTGACAAACTCTTAGTCTTCGTCTTTTGTATGAACACAAAATTCATGGATCACACATTTCTCTTTAACTATCTATACGAAAGTTTCTGCACTCATGAATATTAGCATCGGCTGTAATCGACGGCTAACTTTACACTTGTATGTTTGTCTGAGGTGTAATTGTGTTTTTCACTGTTGTTTTGTTGCTGTCTGGTGGACAAATACATGAATTCTGCATGTCATCATCAAACACGTGAATAGCTATATATCTGGTAAATCAAACACTTTTTCTTCGCATAGAAAGAACTCTTCATTAATCTGAGCATGGAACAAATACTTTATATCACGAACTATCAATGTGGATACAAAAAATGAAAAACTAAGCGAAATTGTTAATCCCACATTGCACGACAAAATGTGTTGTATTTAAGTAAGTAGCATGTGTTCTTGGTTGATTGTAAACACGTAGTAGTCCATAATGCATTGTTGCTCATTTAGTGGATTGGTAAAAAAAAAAACAGGTAACAATAAATTGCGTCACATGTAAATAAACAATTACACGTGCGAGAACATAAGTATGCTAATTCATGCATTTCCATATAAGGTAGTGTCCCTGACCTGAGTAATGATAACATCAAAATTTCTTTTTGGCTTTTTTTTAAAGTCATGTGTGTTATGAAGGTAAAATGTAGATGTCACAGTTGTTATGTGGTAATTCATTTTTGCTGTGTGTGTTAATGTTTATTTTTTTACATGATCCTGTTTGTGTTTCAGATTTGCAAATATCATCATGATCATTTTCATTATTAATTAAAAATGTACTTTCAATAAATTTTAGGGAGGAAGCTTGATGGTTTTTGGCATTCCCTCTTAATTAGAAAATAATCTATTATAAATATTCAATCAGAATCCAAATTCAGAGCTGTTTTAAGCTTAAATGTTGTGTCCATACTTGTTCAACTGTTCAGGGTTGACCTACATTGTATGCAGGAAAATCCAGTTTGCTGTCACTTGACAGCCTCTTGTTCTTACTGTTGAAGGCCGTACCGTTGGCTATAATTGCTTACATCCACTTCATTTGAACTTAAGTTGATAGCTGTCTCATTGGTAATCATATCTCCTTATTTTTATAAATATACAATGATTTCATTTTCTTTTACAGGATATAATGGCAAGTTGGGATGAGGTAAGTTTTTCTTCTTAAAAGTCAGTGTCATGTGACCTATGTCATGTGTCCCATGTTGTCTATAAACTGTACAGAAAGATACAGGTGTGTAGTAATGTATTCTCAGAGTCAGTCAGTGTCATGTGACCTACAAAATGTATGTCATGTGATCTATGTTGTCTACAAACTGTACATAAAGATACAGGCGTGCAGTATTCTCAGAGTCAGTCAGTGTCATGTGACCTATGTCATGTGACTTATGTTGTCTATAAAATGTACATAAAGATACAGGTGTGTACTATTCTCAGAGTCAGTCAGTGTCATGTGACCTATGTCATGTGACCTATGTTATAAAGATACAAGCGTGCAGTATTCTCAGTGGGAGAACAGGAGAAATCAAAATGACTACAGTGAACAGAATTTCAATATACAAAATTCCAGGAGACAAAAAAAAAAGAAACCTAAGATATTGTAGGACATTCATAACTCTTTAAGTTGAAGAGAATCTGACAACGCCATAGAAAAAATGAAAAACAATCAAAATTCAACGGTCTACATTAGTCAGTTCAGGGCCATTTATAGCTGACTATGCCATATGGGCTTTGATCATTGTTGAAGGCTGTACAGTGACCTATAGTTGTTATTTTCTGTGTCATTTTGTCTATTTTGTTGAATTGTCTCATTGGCAATCATACCAGTTTTACCACGTCTTCTTTTTATATTCAAAACATTACATAAAAAACTAAAGACCGAGCAACACAAACCTCAACAAAAACTTAGGCTGATCTCAAAACTGCTGCATTATACAATTGTCTAAAGACTTTTCTAAAAAAAACTCTGAAATTATACACAACATTTCACACCTTCTTGGTGATCACTGTATTTGGTATAAACTTTTGAAACTGTAAAAATGTAGCTTGTTAAATTCAATTATTACATTTATGATACATTTGTATGTTCTAGAGGAAAATAGATTTGTTTTGCTTACAGAAACTTCTTACAGCTGCAGAGAATGGGAATATAAAAGAGATAGAATTATGTGTAAAGAACAGAGCTAACTTGGAATGTAGAAATTCTGTAAGTAAAGTAAAATGTTTAACACATTCACAGATATTTATTATATATAGTACACATAATGTGGATCAGTTAAACACTGCCCTTGTTAGTGTTCAATGATTCAGTGTACATTCTAGTTATTGCAATACTCTTGTCTTCAAAATATTAAGAAACATAGTATTATGATACACTGTATATTGTGATTAACTTTATTACACTGATGAATATCACTCCAGTTTGTATGTCAAAGAGTTGCTGTCTGATACTTCGTAACTGTAAACAATTGAAATATTGATTTACTTTATTACACGTAACATAGTATTCTACACAAAAAACATTACTTTGGTCCCAAAATAATCTTGCATGACCATGACTTGAGACATGACACCTGATCATACAACATTCATTAACCACTCCTGTACTGAATATGACAATGGACACATGATCATACAACATTCATTAACCACTCCTGTACTAAACATGACATGTGACACATGATTATACAACATTCATTTACCAATCCTGTACTGAACATGACATGTGACACCTGACTATACAACATTCATTTACCACTCTTGTACTAAACATGACATGTGACACTGATTATACAACATTCATTTACCACTCCTATACTGAACATGACATGTAACACCTGATTATACAACATTCATTTACCAATCTTGTACTGAACATGACATGTGACACCTGATCATACAATATTCATTAACCACTCCTGTACTGAACATGACAGGTGACACCTGATTATACAACATTCATTAACCACTCCTGTACTGAACATGATATGTTACATCTGATTATACAACATTCATTTACCACTCCTGTACTGAACATGACATGTGACACCTTATCATACAACATTCATTTACCCCTCTTGTACTGAACATGACATGTAACACCTGATCATACAGCATTCATTTACCACTCCTGTACTGAACATGACATATATGCATGAAACACCTGATCATACAACCTGCATTCTCCACTACAGTACTGAACATGACATGTGACACATTATCATACAACATTCATTTACCCCTCTTGTACTGAACATGACATGTAACACCGGATCATACAACATTCATTTACCACTCTTGTACTGAACATGACATGTGACACCTGATTATACAACATTCATTAACCACTCCTGTACTGAACATGATATGTAACACCTGATTATACAACATGCATTTACCACTCCAGAACTGAACATGACATGTGACACCTGATCATACAACATGCATTTACCACTCCAGTACTGAACATGACATGTGACATCTGATCATACAACATTCATTTACCACACTTGTAATGAACATGACATGTGACACCACATCATACAACATGCATTTACCACTCCTGTACTGAACATGACATGTGACACCTGTTCATACAACATTCATTTACCACTCCAGAACTGAACATGACATGTGACACCTGATCATACAACATTCATTTACCACTCAAGAACTGAACATGACATGTGACACCTGATCATACAACATGCATTTACCACTATTGTACTGAACATGATATGTAACACCTGATTATACAACATTCATTTACCACTCCTGTACTGAACATGACATGTGACACCTGATCATACAACATTCATTTACCACTCCAGAACTGAACATGACATGTGACACCTGATCATACAACATGCATTTACCACTATTGTACTGAATATGATATGTAACACCTGATTATACAACATTCATTTACCACTCCTGTACTGAACATGACATGTGACACCTGATCATACAACATGCATTTACCACTCCTGTACTGAACATGACATGTGACACCTGATTATACAACATTCATTAACCACTCCTGTACTGAACATGACATGTGACACCTGATCATACAACATTCATTTACCACTTCTCTACTGAACATGACATGTGACACCTGATCATACATCATGCATTTACCACTCCAGTACTAAACTTGATATGTAACACCTGATTATACAACAATCATTTACCACTCCTGTACTGAACATGACATGTGACACCTGATCATACAACATGCATCTACCACTCATGTACTGAACATGACATGTGACACCTGATCATACAACATGCATTTACCACTCCTGTACTGAACATGACATGTGACACCTGATCATACAGCATTCATTTATCACTCCTGTACTTAACATGACATATGACACCTTATCATACAACATTCATTTACCCCTCTTGTACTGAACATGACATGTAACACCTGATCATACAACTTTTATTTACCACTCTTGTACTGAACATGACATGTGACACCACATCATACAACATGCATTTACCACTCCTGTACTGAACATGACATGTGACACCTGATCATACAACATTCATTTACCACTCCAGAACTGAACATGACATGTGACACCTGATCATACAACATTCATTAACCACTCCTGTACTGAATATGACAATGGACACCTGATCATACAACATTCATTAACCACTCCTGTACTAAACATGACATGTGACACATGATTATACAACATTCATTTACCACTCCTGTACTGAACATGACATGTGACACCTGACCATACAACATTCATTTACCACTCTTGTACTAAACATGACATGTGACACTGATTATACAACATTCATTTACCACTCCTATACTGAACATGACATGTAACACCTGATTATACAACACTCATTTACCAATCTTGTACTGAACATGACATGTGACACCTGATCATACAACATTCATTAACCACTCCTGTACTGAACATGACATGTGACACTTGATTATACAACATTCATTAACCACTCCTGTACTGAACATGATATGTTACATCTGATTATACAACATTCATTTACCACTCCTGTACTGAACATGACATGTGACACCTTATCATACAACATTCATTTACCCCTCTTGTACTGAACATGACATGTAACACCTGATCATACAGCATTCATTTACCACTCCTGTACTGAACATGACATATATGCATGAAACACCTGATCATACAACCTGCATTCTCCACTACAGTACTGAACATGACATGTGACACATTATCATACAACATTCATTTACCCCTCTTGTACTGAACATGACATGTAACACCGGATCATACAACATTCATTTACCACTCTTGTACTGAACATGACATGTAACACCTGATCATACAGCATTCATTTACCACTCCTGTACTGAACATGACATATATGCATGAAACACCTGATCATACAACCTGCATTCTCCACTACAGTACTGAACATGACATGTGACACATTATCATACAACATGCATTTACCACTCCTGTACTGAACATGACATGTGACACCTGATCATACAACATTCATTTACCACTCCAGAACTGAACATGACATGTGACACCTGATCATACAACATTCATTTACCACTCAAGAACTGAACATGACATGTGACACCTGATCATACAACATGCATTTACCACTATTGTACTGAACATGATATGTAACACCTGATTATACAACATTCATTTACCACTCCTGTACTGAATATGACATGTGACACCTGATCATACAACATTCATTTACCACTCCAGAACTGAACATGACATGTGACACCTGATCATACAACATGCATTTACCACTATTGTACTGAATATGATATGTAACACCTGATTATACAACATTCATTTACCACTCCTGTACTGAACATGACATGTGACACCTGATCATACATCATGCATTTACCACTCCAGTACTAAACTTGATATGTAACACCTGATTATACAACAATCATTTACCACTCCTGTACTGAACATGACATGTGACACCTGATCATACAACATGCATCTACCACTCCTGTACTGAACATGACATGTGACACCTGATCATACAACATGCATTTACCACTCCTGTACTGAACATGACATGTGACACCTGATCATACAGCATTCATTTATCACTCCTGTACTTAACATGACATATGACACCTTATCATACAACATTCATTTACCCCTCTTGTACTGAACATGACATGTAACACCTGATCATACAACTTTTATTTACCACTCTTGTACTGAACATGACATATGACACCTGATTATACAACATTTATTAACCACTCCTGTACTGAACATGATATATAACACCTGATTATACAACATGCATTTACCACTCCAGAACTGAACATGACATGTGACACCTGATCATACAACATGCATTTACCACTCCAGTACTGAACATGACATGTGACATCTGATCATACAACATTCATTTACCACTCTTGTACTGAACATGACATGTGACACCACATCATACAACATGCATTTACCACTCCTGTACTGTACATGACATGTGACACCTGATCATACAACATTCATTTACCACTCCAGAACTGAACATGACATGTGACACCTGATCATACAACATGCATTTACCACTATTGTACTGAACATGATATGTAACACCTGATTATACAACATTCATTTATCACTCCTGTACTGAACATGACATGTGACACCTGATTATACAACATTCATTAACCACTCCTGTACTGACAATGATATTTAACACCTGATTATACAACATGCATTTACCACTCCAGAACTGAACATGACATGTGACACCTGATCATACAACATTCATTTACCACTCTTGTACTGAACATGACATGTGACACCACATCATACAACATGCATTTACCACTCCTGTACTGAACATGACATGTGACACCTGATCATACAACATTCATTTACCACTCCAGAACTGAACATGACATGTGACACCTGATCATACAACATGCATTTACCACTATTGTACTGAACATGAGATGTAACACCTGATTATACAACATTCATTTACTACTCCTGTACTGAACATGACATGTGACACCTGATCATACAACATGCATTTACCACTCCTGTACTGAACATGACATGTGACACCTGATCATACAACATGCATTTACCACTCCTGTACTGAACATGACATGTGACACCTGATCATACAATATGCATTTACCACTCCAGTACTAAACATGATATGTAACACCTGATTATACAACATTCATTAACCACTCCTGTACTGAATATGACATGTGACACCTGATCATACAACATTCATTTACCACTCCTCTACTGAACATGACATGTGACACCTGATCATACACCATGCATTTACCTCTCCTGTACTTAACATGACATGTGACACCTGATCATACAACTTGCATTTACCACTCCAGTACTGAACATGGCTTGTGCCATCTGATTATACAACTTTCATTTACCACCCTTGTACTAAACATGACATGTGACACCTGATCATACAACATCAATTTACCACTCCTGTACTGAACATGACATGTGACACCTACATAATGTCACTCTTAAACTCAACACCAACATGTGACATAGCAATGACACTCTTATACTCAACACCAACATGTGACATAGCAATGACATTATTACACTCATCACAAACAAGTGACAGATCACACTTATAGGCAATGCAAACTTGCAAAAAATAAACATGGCTTATTGCAGTTCTTTACTTATACTCACCACAAACATACACCATTGCTATATTACCCTTATACTCACCACACACATACACCATTACTATATTACCCTTATACTCACCACAAACATACACCATTGCTATATTACCCTTATACTCACCACAAACATACACCATTGCTATATTACCCTTATACTCACCACAAACGTATGCCATTGCTATATTACCCTTATACTCACCACAAACATACACCATTGCTATATTACCCTTATACTCACCACAAACATACACCATTGCTATATTACCCTTATACTCACCACAAACATACACCATTGCTATATTACCCTTATACTCACCACAAACATACACCATTGCTATATTACCCTTATACTCACCACAAACATATGCCATTGCTATATAACCCTTATACACACCACAAACATACATCATTGCTATATTACCCTTATACTCACCACAAACATACATCATTGCTATATAACCCTTATACTTACCACAAACATACACCATTGCTATATTACCCTTATACTCACCACAAACATACACCATTGCTATATTACCCTTATACTCACCACAAACATACACCATTGCTATATTACCCTTATACACAACAACTCATATGATATGAAGCAGCTGGTAGACACCCAACATTTTACACGGTAATACCACTAAATATTTTCTAAGCTTTGATCATTATTTTAAATCAACACAAAATAATGTTAATCACACAAGTTTAATGGACAACACATATTTGTTAGAATTATATAAAGTGGGGTCTCATTTTATTCGTAACACAGAACTGAATCAGATAGTTATACCCTTATACACATAACATTTTCTAAGCTTTGATCATTATTTTGAATCAACACAAAATACTGTTAATCAGACAAGTTTAATGGACAGCACATATTTGTTAGTAACATTTTTTTCGTAACACAGAACTGAATCAGATAGCTAAGGTTTTATTTTGTTTCCTGATGAAAAATTATTTTGTGAATATCTGATTTTAATGAGAAGTTGATGAGAACAAGTTGTGTTAACATCTTTAGTTAGATAATACTAATTCTACAGATCTAATGTAAAATCTCTTTTAAGAATAACAAATATTTGACAGAATTATATAAAGTGGGGTCTTATTTTTCTTGTCTCTTCGAACTGAATCAGAAAATATAACTTGTTTTGATGTTTCTTGAAAAAAATATTTTTTTTAAAAACTGTTGATCATTCTATGTAATCATTGTTAATCAGACAGGTTTTATGGACAACAAATATTTATTAGAATTATATAAAGTGGGGTCTCATTTTAATTGTCTTGTCCAGCTGAGTCCATTGATATAAATATTGTTTATGTTTCTAGAAAAAAGTTTTTTTTTAACCTGACAGTTCTGATGGAAGTTCTGACATCTCACAATAAAACATGTTGTTTATTTGTTGTTTATGTAGAATATAAATAAAAGTGTGACTGGTCATTTTATTCAGTTTTATATGTTGATATTACAGTATGGAATGACACCATTAATGTTGGCGGCTTGGAGAGGACACCTGGAGGTAGTGATGTACCTGGTCACTCACGGCAGTCAGTTAGACAACACAGACACCACGGTAATGATAGATATAATCACCTTACTCTGACCAAACATCACTTTATACAGAATCTACACAAAATCATGTTGTTAATCAGACAGGTTTAATGGACAACAAATATTTGTTAGAATTATATAAAGTGTGGTCTCATTTTATTCGTAACACAGAACTGAATCAGATAGTTGAGGTTTTATTTTGTTTCCTGACGAAAAATTATTTTGTAAACATCTGATTTTAATAAGAAGTTGATGAGAACAAGTTGTGTTAACATCTTCAGTTAGATAATGTTAATTCTACAGATCTAATGTAAAACATCTTTTAAAAATAACAAATACTTGACAGAATTATATAAAGTGGGGTCTCATTTTTCTTGTCTCTTCGTACTGAATCAGAATATATAACTCGTTTTAATGTTTCTTGAAAAAAAGTTTTTTTTTCTCACTTTTGTCATTTTACGTAATCATTGTTTATCAGACAGATTTAATGGACAACAAATATTTGATAGAATTATTTAAAGTTGGGTCTCATTTTAATTGTTTTGTCCAGCTGAGTCCATTGATATAAATATTGTTTATGTTTCTAGAAAAAAGTTATTTTTTTAACCCAACAGTTCTGATGGAAGTTCTGACATCTCACAATAAAACATGTTGTTTATTTGTTGTTTTATGTAGAATATAAATAAAAGTGTGACTGGTCATTTTATTCACTTTTGACCACTGATTCATGTGATATATATTTTGTTTATATTTATTACACAACATTGTCCAGTTTATTACACAAGTTTTGATGTCTGTTATATGTTGATATTACAGTATGGAATGACACCATTAATGTTGGCGGCTTGGGGAGGACACCTGGAGGTAGTGATGTACCTGGTCACTCACGGCAGTCAGTTAGACAACACAGACACCACGGTAATGATAGATATAATCACCTTACTCTGACCAAACATCATTTTATACAGAATCTACACAAAATCATGTTGTTAATCAGACAGGTTTAATGGACAACAAATATTTGTTAGAATTATATAAAGTGTGGTCTCATTTTATTCGTAACACAGAACTGAATCAGATAGTTGAGGTTTTATTTTGTTTCCTGACGAAAAATTATTTTGTAAACATCTGATTTTAATGAGAAGTTGATGAGAACAAGTTGTGTTAACATCTTTAGTCAGATAATGTTAATTCTACAGATCTAATGTAAAACATCTTTTAAAAATAACAAATACTTGACAGAATTATATAAAGTGGGGTCTCATTTTTCTTGTCTCTTCGTACTGAATCAGAATATATAACTCGTTTTAATGTTTCTTGAAAAAAAGTTTTTTTTTCTCACTTTTGTCATTTTACGTAATCATTGTTTATCAGACAGATTTAATGGACAACAAATATTTGATAGAATTATATAAAGTTGGGTCTCATTTTAATTGTTTTGTCCAGCTGAGTCCATTGATATAAATATTGTTTATGTTTCTAGAAAAAAGTTATTTTTTTAACCTAACAGTTCTGATGGAAGTTCTGACATCTCACAATAAAACATGTTGTTTATTTGTTGTTTTATGTAGAATATAAATAAAAGTGTGACTGGTCATTTTATTCACTTTTGACCACTGATTCATGTGATATATATTTTGTTTATATTTATTACACAACATTGTCCAGTTTATGACACAAGTTTTGATGTCTGTTATATGTTGATATTACAGACTGGAAGGACACCATTAATGTGGGCGACACAGGGAGGACACCTGGAGGTGGTGACTTACCTGGTCACTCACGGCAGTCAGTTAGACGCTACATCCAAGGTAATGATAGATATAATGACCTTACTCTGATCAAACATCACTTTATACAGAATCTACACAAAATCATTTTGTTAATCAGACATGTTTAATGGACAACAAATATTTGTTAGAATTTTATAAAGTGGGGTCTCATTTTATTCGTAACACAGAACTGAATCAGATAGTTAAGGTTTTATTCTGTTTCCTGACGAAAAATTATTCTGTTAACATCTGATTTTAATGAGAAGTTGATGAGAACAAGTTGTGTTAACATCATTAGTTGGATAATGTTAATTCTACAGATCTCATGTAAAACATCTTTTAAAAATAACAAATACTTGACAGAATTATATAAAGTGGGGTCTTATTTTTCTTGTCTCTTCGTACTGAACATGCTGAATCAGAAAATATTACTCGTTTTAATGTTTCTTGAAAAAAAAATTTTTTTTAACTTTGATCATTCTACTGAATCAACATAAAATCATGTTGTTGATCATACATGTTAAATGGTCAACAAATACTTGTTTGACTTATATAAAGTGAGGGTTGCTATTATTTGACTTGTTACACTTATATAATTAAGAGTTTATTATTTTTTTACCTGTTTTGTTTCACTGAATTAGAAAATATGCATTGAATTTATATATCTTAATCTACCATTTAATAGTTTATACACTAATATAATTGGATATTTTCTTACCCGATGTTATATTTCTTACATTTGGTAAATTGTTTGACTCCTCTCATGATTTTGTTATCACACACTATTAACATGTTTATATTTTTATATTGTTATAGCATGGAGAAACAGCTTTACATCATGCTGCTGAGTATGGACAGATTGATGTAACAAAATGTTTAATAGATCAAGGATGCAGTCCTTGGGTGAAATCAAAACAGGTAACATTCAGTTTTATTCTTATTAGATAGATAGATATTTTATTCTCCAAAAACTAAATACAAGCCAACAGAGAAAGTACAATTACAATATAAATACAAATACAAATAGTTGAGGGTAAACAGATGCAGATAAAATATAATAAAGTACAACTTTATGATGAAATACCTGTATAATAAACAGGTTAAACTAAATATGAAGAAATCAGTCTGTGCTTAACGTTTACATGGAGGGACTAACCTTTCTATTAATACACTTAATGAATGAACACAGTTTTCTTAAGGAGGCTCACGGGTATAAGATTTTCAGAAAAAAATTAAACAATAATTTTTCATTACAAATTTCATTTATTACCTTAAGTAGTAATTACTTTATCATTATGGTACAAGAATCATTCCAAAAAATCAATTCTTGTTGGCCTCAGGTGACTTTTAAAATGTAGATATCATTGAAAAAGCTCCAAATTATTTCCCTTTGGTGCAAAAATGCCATTTTTAACCGGATTTTTGTGACAAAAATTTCGGTTACTGATTTGGGGATGTACGGCGGGCGGCCAGTCGGGCGTGCGGGCGGCAATCAAATGTTGTCCATGCATTAACTCATGAACCGTTCAACCAAAGCTTTTAAAATTTTAATATGTTGTTACTGACAACTAAATGAAGGTCAAGTTCAATAACAGCAATTTTTACTTTTACCGTTCAGGAGTTATGGTTCTTGAAAGATTGAAAAATGGAGTTTCCAGTCGTGTCCATGCATTTACGCATGAACTGTTCTACCAAAGCTTCCCAAATTTTAATATGTTGTTACTGATGACAAAATGGAGGTCAAATTCAATAATGACCATTTTGACTTTTACCGTTCAGGAGTAATGGTTCTTGAAAGATTAAAAAATGGAGGTTCCAGTCGTGTCCGTGCATTTACGCATGAACTGTTCTACCAAAGCTTCCCAAATTTTAATATGTTGTTACTGATGACAAAATGGAGGTCAAGTTCAATAATGACGATTTTGACTTTTACCGTTCAGGAGTTATGGAAGATTGAAAAATGGAGTTTCCAGTCATGTCTGTGCATTTACGCATGAACTGTTCTTCCAAAGCTTCCCAAATTTTAATATGTTGTTACTGATGACAAAATGGAAGTCAAGTTCAATTATGACGATTTTGACTTTTACCGTTCAGGAGTAATGGTTCTTGAAAGATTGAAAAATGGTGTTTCCAGTCGTGTCCGTGCATTTTCTCATGAACCATTCAATTCAACCAAAGCTTTCGAAATTGTTATATGTTGTTACTGATGACAAAATAGAGGTCAAGTTCAATTATGACGATTTTGACTTTTACCGTTCAGGAGTAATGGTTCTTGAAAGATTGAAAAATGGTGTTTCCAGTCGTGTCCGTGCATTTTCTCATGAACCATTCAACCAAAGCTTTTGAAATTTTTATATGTTGTTACTGATGACAAAATATAGGTCAAGTTCAATAATGACGATTTTGACTTTTACCGTTCAGGAGTAATGGTTCTTGTGATATTGCCAGGACACAAATAAATGTTAATAAATCCGGTTTGCTGTTGTTGTGACAGCCTCTTGTTTGGCATTAAAATAGAAATATCTTAAATTTAATCATTGGCGACCTATATTTTTTATTGTTGTTTTCGAAAAAGCTGTACATAAACTAAATAACTGTAAAATTTAAGCGATTTCTGTAATTTAGTTCTTTTTTTATTTCGATATTACAACTATTTCCACTATTAGGTCAACAGAAAAAAGGACATTAACAAAAATGTATACTTCTTTCGAAGGCAGATTGTGAGCGTAAATGAACGGTGACCCCATTTTTTTAAAATTAAAAAAATGATTTAGACCCGCGAGCCCCCTTAAAACTGATTATTTTTGTCGAGCCTGCGACTTTAATCTCAGAAAGTTCGGCATAGGGATAGTGATCAAGCAGTGGCGGAGGCGTTAGCTAACTTCTTAAAAGCTTTATATTTTAGAAAGAGGAAGACCTTGATGCTTCATACTTTGTATATGGATGCCTCATGTTACGAAGTTTCAGCCAGTCACATGTCCAATGTCCTTGACCTCATTTTCATGATTCAGTGACTACTTGAAAAAAAGTAATTTTGTAATTTAAATTCTCTTTTATAAGTAATAGTATAACTACATTTGTTATACTCGTACCTTGCAAGGTCCTCATGCCCGTCAGACAGTTTTCACTTGACCTCGACCTCATTTCATGGATCAGTGAACATTCAACAAGGTTAAGTTTTGGTGGACAAGTCCATATCTCAGATACTATTGGAAGGACTGTAAGGTGTACATGTCCAACTGGCAGGTGTCATCTGACCTTGACCTCATTTTCATGGTTCAGTGGTTATAGTTAAGTATTTGTGTTTTGGTCTGTTTTTCTTATACTGTATGCAATAGGTCTACTATATTTGGTGTATGGAATGATTGTAAAGTGTACATGTCTAGCTGGCAGGTGTCAATTGACATTTTCATGGTTGAATGGTCAAATATAAAAAAGAAGATGTGGTATGATTGCCAATGAAACAACTGTCCACAACAGACCAAAATGACACAGACATTAACCGTACGGCCTTCAACAATGAGCAAAGCCCATACTGCATAGTCAGCTATAAAAGGCCCCGATAAGACAATGTAAAACAATTCAAACAAGAAAACTAACTGCCTTATTCATATAAAAAAATGAACGAAAAGTTAAGTTTTTGAGTTTTGGTCTTTTTTCTAATACTACACAATGTATATACAATAGGTCAACTATATTTATACCCCATGCAACGAAGTTGCGGAGGGAATATTGTTTTTGACCCGTCCGTCCGTCCGTCCGTCGGTCAGTCCGTCCGTCCGTCAGTCCTGTTTCTTGTCATCGCAACTCCTCTCAAACCACACAACAGAATTTCACGAAACCTTTTCAGATTATAAGGACATACTATGTAGTTGTGCATATCGACAGGAAATTGCGATTCAATTTTTTTTCTAGGAGTTACACCCCTTTGAAATTATTTAATGTAATGTACTACTGCAACAGTTTGTCATCGCAACTCCTCTCAAACCACAAAACAGAATTTCGCGAAACCTTTTCAGATAATAAGGACATACAATGTAGTTGTGCATATCGACGGGAAATTGTGATTCAATTTTTTTTCTAGGAGTTACGCCCCTTTGAACTTATTTATTTTAATGTACTACTGCAACAGTTTGTCATCGCAACTCCTCTCAAACCACACAACAGAATTTTACGAAACCTTTTCAGATAATAAGGACATACTATGTAGTTGTGCATATCGACTGGAAATTGCGATTCAATATTTTTTCTAGGAGTTACGTCCCTTTGAACTTATTTACTTTAATGTACTACTGCAACAGTTTGTCATCGCAACTCCTCTCAAACCACACAACAGAATTTCACGAAACCTTTTCAGATAATAAGGACATACTATGTAGTTGTGCATATTGACGGGAAATTGCGATTCAATTTTTTTTTCTAGGAGTTACACCCCTTTGAACTTATTTACTTTAATGTACTACTGCAACAGTTTGTCATCACAACTCCTCTCAAACCACACAACAGAATTTCACGAAACCTTTTCAGATAATAAGGACATACTATGTAGTTGTGCATATCGACGGGAAATTGTGATTCAATTTTTTTCTAGGAGTTACGCCCCTTTGAACTTATTTACTTTAATGTACTACTGCAACAGTTTGTCATCGCAACTCCTCTCAAACCACACAACAGAATTTCACAAAACCTTTTCAGATAATAAGGACATACTATGTAGTTGTGCATATCGACTAGAAATTGCTATTCAATTTTTTTTCTAGGAATTACGCCCCTTTGAACTTATTTACTTTAATGTACTACTGCAACAGTTTGTCATTGCAACTCCTCTCAAACCACACAACAGAATTTCACGAAACCTTTTCAGATAATAAGGACATATTGACAGGAAATTACAGTTCAATTTTTTTTCTAGAAGTTATGCCCCTTTGAACTTATTTGCTTCAATGTACTTCTGCAACAGTTTGTCATCACAACTCCTCTGAAAACACACAACAGAATTTCATGAAATTTTGTAGATAATAAGGACATACTATGTATATTGAAATTATTATTCTATATTTTTTCTTATGCAATTTTTTTTCTTATACTTATTTAATTTCTCCAATGACAATGTGGGGACATGGGGTATGTGAGCATGCTCACTAAGGTTCTTTAATATGTGTATGGAAATGTTTTATGATCAATATGTCAGTCGCGTAGGTTTTATTTGACCTTGACCTTATTTTCAGGGTTCATTGCTCAGTGTTAAGTTTTTGGGTTATGGTCTGTTTTTCTTAAACTATAAGCAATATGTCAACTATATTTGCTGTATGGAAGAACACACCCTACACCAATCCTAAACTACTGACACAACTACCATCTCATCATACTCCAACAACACACCCTACATCAATCCTAAACTACTGACACAACTACCCCAGGAGTAGATTACCTTAGCCGTATTTGGCACAACTTTTTGGAATTTTGGGTCCTCAATGCTCTTCAACTTTGTATTTGTTTGGCTTTTTAACTATTTTGATCTGAGCGTCACTGATGAGTCTTATGTAGACAAAACGCGCGTCTGGCGTATAAAATTATAATCCTGGTACTTTTGATAACTATTTACACCACTGGGTCGATGCCACTGCTGGTGGAGGTTTCGTCCCCGAGGGTATCACCAGCCCAGTAGTCAGCACTTTCGGTTTTGACATGAATATCAATTATATGGTCATTTTTATAAATTTTCTGTTTACAAAACTTTAAATTATTCGAAAAACTAAGGATTTTCTTACCCCAGGAGTAGATTACCTTAGCCGTATTTGGCACAACTTTTTGGAATTTTGGGTCCTCAATGCTCTTCAACTTTGTATTTGTTTGGCTTTTTAACTATTTTGATCTGAGCGTCACTGATGAGTCTTATGTAGACGAAACGCGCGTCTGGCGTATAAAATTATAATCCTGGTACTTTTGATAACTATTTACACCACTGGGTCGATGCCACTGCTGGTGGACGTTTCGTCCCCAAGGGTATCACCAGCCCAGTAGTCAGCACTTCGGTTTTGACATGAATATCAATTATATGGTCATTTTTATAAATTTTCTGTTTACAAAACTTTAAATTATTCGAAAAACTAAGGATTTTCTTACCCCAGGAGTAGATTACCTTAGCCGTATTTGGCACAACTTTTTGGAATTTTGGGTCCTCAATGCTCTTCAACTTTGTATTTGTTTGACTTTTTAACTATTTTGATCTGAGCGTCACTGATGAGTCTTATGTAGACGAAACGTGCGTCTGGCGTATAAAATTATAATCCTGGTACTTTTGATAACTATTTACACCACTGGGTCGATGCCACTGCTGGTGGACGTTTCGTCCCCAAGGGTATCACCAGCCCAGTAGTCAGCACTTCGGTTTTGACATGAATATCAATTATATGGTCATTTTTATAAATTTTCTGTTTACAAAACTTTAAATTATTCGAAAAACTAAGGATTTTCTTACCCCAGGAGTAGATTACCTTAGCCGTATTTGGCACAACTTTTTGGAATTTTGGGTCCTCAATGCTCTTCAACTTTGTATTTGTTTGGCTTTTTAACTATTTCGATCTGAGCGTCACTGATGAGTCTTATGTAGACGAAACGCGCGTCTGGCGTATAAAATTATAATCCTGGTACTTTTGATAACTATTTACACCACTGGGTCGATGCCACTGCTGGTGGACGTTTCGTCCCCAAGGTATCACCAGCCCAGTAGTCAGCACTTCGGTTTTGACATGAATATCAATTATATGGTCCTTTTTATAAATTTTCTGTTTACAAAACTTTAAATTATTCGAAAAACTAAGGATTTTCTTACCCCAGGAGTAGATTACCTTAGCCGTATTTGGCACATTTTTTTGGAATTTTGGGTCCTCAATGCTCTTCAACTTTGTATTTGTTTGGCTTTTTAACTATTTTGATCTGAGCGTCACTGATGAGTCTTATGTAGACGAAACGTGCGTCTGGCGTATAAAATTATAATCCTGGTACTTTTGATAACTATTTACACCACTGGGTCGATGCCACTGCTGGTGGACGTTTCGTCCCCGAGGGTATCACCAGCCCAGTAGTCAGCACTTCGGTTTTGACATGAATATCAATTATATGGTCCTTTTTATAAATTTTCTGTTTACAAAACTTTAAATTATTCGAAAAACTAAGGATTTTCTTACCCCAGGAGTAGATTACCTTAGCCGTATTTGGCACATTTTTTTGGAATTTTGGGTCCTCAATGCTCTTCAACTTTGTATTTGTTTGGCTTTTTAACTATTTTGATCTGAGCGTCACTGATGAGTCTTATGTAGACGAAACGTGCGTCTGGCGTATAAAATTATAATCCTGGTACTTTTGATAACTATTTACACCACTGGGTCGATGCCACTGCTGGTGGACGTTTCGTCCCCGAGGGTATCACCAGCCCAGTAGTCAGCACTTCGGTTTTGACATGAATATCAATTATATGGTCCTTTTTATAAATTTTCTGTTTACAAAACTTTAAATTATTCGAAAAACTAAGGATTTTCTTACCCCAGGAGTAGATTACCTTAGCCGTATTTGGCACAACTTTTTGGAATTTTGGGTCCTCAATGCTCTTCAACTTTGTATTTGTTTGGCTTTTTAACTATTTTGATCTGAGCGTCACTGATGAGTCTTATGTAGACGAAACGCGCCTCTGGCGTATAAAATTATAATCCTGGTACTTTTGATAACTACTAACACCAATAAAATACTACTGACACAGCTACCATCTCATCATGCTCCAGCAACAAACCTAACACCAATCGTACACTACTGACACAACTACCATCTCATCATACTCCACCAACACACCTAACATCAATCGTACATTACTGACACAACTACCATCTCATCATACTCCACCAACACAACTTACACCAATCCTACACTACTGACACCAATAATACACTACCAGCTCATCAACCATCTAATTATACTCCAATTACACATGTAATTGTATCAGTAGTGTAGGATTGGTGGTAGGTGTGTCAGTAGCATATGATGTAGTAAATTATAATCCTGGTATCTTTGATAACTAACTCCAATAATACACTACCAGTTCATCAAAACATCTAATTATACTCCAATTACACATCTAAGTCCAATAAAACACTACCAGCACATCAACCATCTAATTATACTCCAATTACACATCTAACACCAATAATACACTACCAGCACACCAACCATGTCATCATACTCCACCAACACACCCTACATCAATCCTAAACTACTGACACAACTACCATCTCATCATACTCTACCAAAACACCCTACATCAATCCTAAACTACTAACACAACTACCATCTCATCATACTCTACCAAATACACCCTACATCAATCCTAAACTACTGACACAACAACCATGTCATCATACTCCACCAACACACCCTACATCAATCCTAAACTACTGACACAACAACCATCTCATCATACTCCACCAACACACCCTACACCAATCCTACTTTACTGACACAACTACCATCTCCTCATACTCCACCAACACACCCTACACCAATCCTAAACTACAGATACAACAACCATCCCATCATACTCCACCAACACACCCTACATCAATCATATACTACTGACACAACTACCATCCCATCATACTCCACCAACACACCCTACATCAATCATATACTACTGACACAACTACCATCTCATCATACTGTACCAACACACCCTACATCAATCCAATTACACATCTTAACACCAATCATACAGTACCAACACATCAACCTTCTAATCATACTCCAATTACACATCTAACTCCAAAAATACACTACCAGCACATCAACCATCTAATCATAGTTCAATTACACTTCTAACACAAATTCTACACTACCAGCATATCAACCATCCAATCAAACCTTACCATCATAACTACTATCTAATCACATTCAACCAACATACCTTACACCAATTATATACTACTAACAAAGCTATGATCTAATCCTACTCCAGCAACACATCATACACTACCAACACAACTACAATGTTATACTTTACCAACACACTTGATACCAAGCATTCACTAATTAATCAATTAGCCAATATATATAAAAAGTATAAAACAAAAATAGTGTTGCCCACATATTTCAGGCTTTTATAATGCAGATACAGCACAAACAAGAAAAATGACATATATTACAGTTTTCTTCATGTGTCATTAATATTATATTGAAAAGAGCACAAACAAGAAAAGTGACACTCCACAGTAACATAATATGTTAGCCTTTTATTTGTGTGTCATAGTGGTTGTCAATGAAGCACATTATAGAATAATGATATTATTATTCATGTGAATCGAACACAAAGCACAAAAAATGATACTCTGCAGTAACATGTGTCAGCCTTTTACTCATGTGTCATAGTGGTTGTCATAAAGCTAGTAGTAGAATAATAATACTCTCATTGTCAATGTGAATCGAACAAAAATCACGAATAATAACACTCCACAGTAACATATGTAAACTTTTTACTCATGTGTCATAGTTGTAAATAAAGCACTTACTAGAATAATATTACTGTCATTGTCAATGTGAATCAAACAAAAATCACGTGAGTAAAGAAACAATCCCAGCTGTATTTTGCAGAATGTATTTTAATATAACAGTTGTACCAGTAATATGAGATTTTTCATATGTTCCAAATATGTAGAGTTAGTAAAATCCCTTACACTCTGTTGTTACTTATTACAAGTTAATGACACAGACAAAATTAAGTGTAGTTTCCAGACAGATTGTTGAATTATCATAAAGATAGATTGATTTCTCGTATTTTTTTTGGTTTTAATGTGATATTTTACATACTGCAATAATTTCTTTAACAGTAAAATCTCAAATACTATTCATTGATTTCTTTATAATGTTACTTCATATTTGTTGTTGGTTTAGGTTCACTGTTCTTTATGTCAAGTATAAATAAGACTATTCTGCATTGTATAAATAAAATTGATGCAACAGTTACCTATTACTTTATTGCATTATACATGTTATAAAGGTAACATTAGTGCATTAATTTACCTATTATTTATCGTTTTGAATTATACAGGTAACATTAATGCAACAATTACCTATTATTTATCGTTTTACATTGTACATGTTGTATAGGTAAAATGTATTCAACAGTTTTACAGTTTTTGAAATAAAAAATATATATGTGTATAATTTGATTGTATTTCAGGGTGAGACTCCTTATGATCTGGTAACAATATCAAGATACTGTTCTGAAGAGAAAAAGAAAGAAGTGATAGACTTCCTTAAGGTAAATAGTCTTGTCTTACTTTAAAAGATATTTACAGATTATGAGAGACAAAACAGACTTGGTACAAAGACATTACAATTAAACATTTGCCTGTAGTTTTCAATGTCATTGTAGTAATTTTTGTCAGTTAACAATGTAAGTTAGATTTATGAGTTTGACTGTCCCTTTGGTATTTTTCGTCCCTCTTTTTTTAACAATTCCAAGCTTGTTGCCTGATATACATGTTGGCATATGTGAAAGACAAATGTTTAAAATCTGTGTTTTCATCTGTTGGATGTCTCTTATTTTTAGCTCAACTGGCCCACAGGGCCAAGTGAGCTTTTCCCATCACTTGGCGTCCGGCGTCATCCGGCATCGTTAACTTTTACAAAAATGTTCTCCTCTGAAATTAATGGGCTAAATTTCACCAAACTTGGCCACAATCATCATTGGGGTATCTAGTTTAAAAATTGTGTCCGGTGACCTGCCAAACCAACCAAGATGGCCGCCATGGCTAAAAATAGAACATAGGGGCAAAATGCAGTTTTTGGCTTATAACTCAAAAACCAAAGCATTTAGAGCAAATCTGACGTGGGTAAAATTGTTTATCAGGTTAAGATCTATCTACCCTGAAATTTTCAGATGAATCGGACAACCCATTGTTGGGTTGCTGCCCCTAAATTGGTAATTTTAAGGAAATTTTACTGTTTTTGGTTGTTATCTTGAATATTATTATAGATAGAGATAAACTGTAAACCGCAATAATTTTCAACAGAGTAAGATTTACAAATAAGTCAACATGACCGAAATGGTCAGTTTACCTCTTTAGGAGTTATTGCCCTTTATAGTCAATTTTTAATCATTTTTCGTAAATTTTAGTATTCTTTTACAAAACTTTTCTCCTCTGAGACTACTAGGCCAAATTTAAACAAACTTGGCCACAATCATCTTTGTGGTATCTAGTTAACAAAAATGTGTGGCGTGACCCTGCCAACCAACCAAAATGACAGCCATGGCTAAAAATAGAACATAGGGGTAAAATGTAGATTTTGGCTTATTACTCTTAAACCAAAGCATTTAGAGCAAATCTGACATGAAGTAAAATAATCTATTAGGTCAAGATCTATCTGCCCTGAAATTTTCAGACAAAACAGAAAACCTGTTGTTGGGTTGCTGCCCCAGAATTAGTAATTTTAAGGACATTTTGTAGTTTTTGGTTATTATCTTGAATATTATAATAGCTAGAGATAAACTGTAAACAACAATTATGTTCGGCAAAGTAAGATCTACAAATAAGTCAACATGACCAAAATTTCAGTTTACCCCTTAAGGAGTTATTGCCCTTTATAGTAATTTTTTAACAATTTTCATAAATTTTTGTAATTTTTAGAATATATTTTCCACTGTAATTACGGGGCCAAGTTCATTATAGATAGAGATAATTGTAGCAAGAAGAATGTCCAGTAAAGTTAGATCTACAAACACATCATGATCACCAAAACACAATTTTGTCATGAATTTATCTGTGTCCATTGTGTAATATGCACATAGACCAAGGTGAGCGACACAGGCTCTTGAGAGCCTCTAGTTTTATATGCAAGTCAACATTTTGACGGGACATATTATGGGATACAAATGACCGGTGTCTGTCCGGCGTAAACATGTCGCACCATAACTTGAGAACACCTTATTTAAATTTCATGAAACTTAATATAGTTGTTTCTTATGATGGTCAAATGATCTGTATACTTTTTGGTGAAAATAAGATTTAAACTTTATGAGTTATGGCACTTTGTAACTAAAACAGTGGTGTGATTCTTTTCACATGTAGCACCATATCTCAAAAACGATTCTTGATTATTGCTTGATTATTGCTTAAAACTTTACACACGTCTTAGTTACATTAATCTTAATATCTGTTTATCACTTTTTGGTGATGATTCAAAATTTCATAGTATTTTGTAAAAAAGGGGGAGGTTTTTTTTACATGTTGCGCCGTATCTCAAAATTAATTTATGATTATTGCGTAAAACTTTACACACCTCTTTGTTATATTTATCTAAAGATCTGTATACTTTTTGGTGATGACTCAAAATTTTATTTTGAGTTATAAAGTATTTTGTAAAAAGGTTCTGTTGTAAATAAACTATTTTCATATTACTGACTCTTGACTCCGGATATATGTTCCATTTTTGTCTCGCCTGTGACGAAAGTCGTAGAGTGAGACATGGGTATTACTATCCGTTGGCGGCGTAAACTATTTGTATAAAACTTTATATTTCAGAAGGTAGAAGACCTGGATGCTTCATACTTTGTATGCAGATACCTTATGTTAGGAAGTTTTCCTCTGTCATATGTCCATTGTCCTTGTCCTCATGTTCATGGTTCAGCGACTGCGTGAAAAAAAAATGATTTTTTTGTTATGTGAATTTCTCACTTATGAGTAAAAGGATAACTATATTTGGTATATGGGTTCCTTGCAACGTCTACATGTCCGTCAGATAGGGGTCACCTGACCTCCATCTCATTTCATGGATCAGTGATCAAGGTTAAAGTTATGTGATTAGGTCCATTTCTCGGATACTATAAGCAGTAGGTCAGCTATGTATGGTGTATAGAATGATTGTAAGGGGTACATCTGACCTTGACCTCATTTTCACGGTTCATTGATCAATGTTAAGTCAACAATACTTGGTGTATGGATTAATGATTGTAAGGTGTACATGTCTGACTGGCAGGTGTTATTTGTCCTTGACCTCATTTTCATGGTTCATTGGTCAATGTTAAGTTTTAGTGTTTTGGTCTGTTCGTCTGTGCGTCTGTTCAGGTTAAAGTTTTTGGTCAAGGTAGTTTTTGATGAAGCTGAAGTCCAATCAACTTGAAACTTAGTACACTTGTTGCTTATGATATGATCTTTCTAATTGTAAATCCAAAATAGACTTTTGACCCCAATTTCACGGTCCACTGAACATAGAAAATGAAAGGGGGAGTTTCATGTTAAAGTTTTTGGTCAAGGTAGTTTTTGATGAAGCTGAAGTCCAATCAACTTGAAACTTAGTACACTTGTTGCTTATGATACGATCTTTCTTATTTTTAGGCTTTTGGAATTTTTGTTATGTGAATTTCTCACTTATGAGTAAAAGGATAACTATATTTGGTATATGGGTTCCTTGCTACGTCTACATTTCCGTCAGATAGGGGTCACCTGACCTCCACCTCATTTCATGGATCAGTGATCAAGGTTAAAGTTATGTGATTAGGTCCATTTCTCAGATACTATAAGCAGTAGGTCAGCTATGTATGGTGTATAGAATGATTGTAAGGGTTACATCTGACCTTGACCTCATTTTCACGGTTCATTGATCAATGTTAAGTCAACAATACTTGGTGTTCGGATTAATGATTGTAAGGTGTACATGTCTGACTGACAGGTGTCATTTGTCCTTGACCTCATTTTCATGGTTCATTGGTCAATGTTAAGTTTTAGTGTTTTGGTCTGTTTTTATAATACTATAAATAATAGGTCAACTATGTTTGGTGTATGGAATGATTGTAAGGTGTATATGTCTGTCTGGCAGGGTTCATCTGACCTAGACCTCATTTTCATGGTTAGTTGGTCAGTGTTTAGTTTTCCTGTTTAAGTCTGCTTCTTAGATATTATAAGCAATAAGGTCAACTTTATTTGATGCATGGATGATTGTAAGGTGTAAATGTCTGTCTGACTTGGTTTATATGACCTTGACCTCATTTTAATGGATCATTTATTATTTTAAGTTTATGTGATACTTGTAGTGAAACTTTATCTTTAAGACTATCAACATAAAACCAATCATGGTTAGTAAAGCAGGCGAGACATTTCAGAGGTGCACTCTTGTCAGAATTATTCCGTTTTACTTTTCTAAAAACCATTAATACTTATATTGGGTGAATGCCCCCCAGACTAGGCAAGTAAGTCTGGGTCAACAGACCCTTTGTCTATAATTTTGAAAACCATTATAAAGAGAAAATCTGACAAGAGCTTAAATGTTCAGGATGTTGAGCTCTGCCTATTGTCTATACTTGTCAAAACTGTCAGATGACTTCTTGTAGGATTTATTGCCCTCAAATGACAAATTTAACCATTTTTTTTATTTTTGCCTACTATCTTGAAAACTATAATAGATACAGCGGTGAAGATGATGAACAAGACAAGTTCTACAGATAGGTCAACATGGTCAAAATTGTCTATAGACTCCTTATTAGAGTTATTGCCCTTCGCTGACCAATCTTTCCGTATTTATGCCCCACCTACAATAGTAGAGGGGCATTATGTTTTCTGGTCTGTGGCTCCGTTCGTCTGTTCGTCTGTGCGTCCGTTAGTCTGTGCGTCTGTTCAGGTTAAAGTTTTTGGTCAAGGTAGTTTTTGATGAAGCTGAAGTCCAATCAACTTGAAACTTAGTCCACTTGTTGCTTATGATATGGTCTTTCTAATTTTAAAGCCAAAATAGACTTTTGACCCCAATTTCACGGTCCACTGAACATAGAAAATGAAAGGGGGAGTTTCATATTAAAGTTTTTGGTCAAGGTAGTTTTTGATGAAGCTGAAGTCCAATCAACTTGAAACTTAGTACACTTGTTGCTTATGATACAAACTTTTTATTTTAAGGCCAAATTAGACTTTCACCTCAATTTCACGGTCCACTGAACATAGAAAATGAATAGGGGAGTTTCAGGTTAAGGTTTTTGGTCAACGTAGTTTTTGATGAAGCTGAAGTCCAATCAACTTGAAACTTAGTACACTTGTTGCTTATGATATGATCATTCTAATTTTAAAGCCAAGTTAGTCTTTTGACCCAATTTCACGGTCCACTGAACATAGAAAATGAAAGAGGGAGTTTCAGGTTAAAGTTTTTGGTCAAGGTAGTTTTTGATGAAATTGAAGTCCAATCAACTTGAAACTTAGTACATATGTTCCCTATAGTATAATCTTTCTAATTTTAATGCCAAATTAGATTATTACCCAATTTTTACAGTCCATGGAACATGGAAAATGATATTGCAAGTTGGGCATCCGTGTACTTTGAACACATTCTTGTTTGCCTTCTATCTTAAAACTATATTAGACAGATACAAAATTAGCTAGACAAAAACGATCAGCAAAGCAAAATCTACAATGAAGACAATATGGAGGAAATGGTCAGACGACTCCTTTTTGGAGTTATTGCCCTTAAAAGATGATTTTCACCTTTTTTTGCGTTTTGTCATAAATGATAGAAAATTATAATAGATAAAGATACACTTTTAATCACAAAATGATCAGCAAGTCAAGATCTACTTACAATTTAAATTTTGCCGATATAGTTAAGTAGACTGACTCTTTATAGGAGTGATTGCCCTTAAATGAGAATTTTTTTTATCTTCCTTTTTGTTTTGAGCAAAAACTGAAGAAGTTAGATAGAAAGTAAACAGGCTAAATGATAAGCAATACAAGATCATCTAAACTGATTTTTGTCGTGAATTCTATTCTTGTCTGCAATGTTGGAGAGTGTCAGTTGTTGAATATGCACATAGACCAAGGTGAGCGACACAGGCTCTTTAGAGACTTTAGTTAAAAGTTATCTAGTAAATAAATCTAGTTAATCCTGCAGCCATATTAATTTTTATGGAAGGAGAAGTATTTAGATATATATTGAAATTCTCAAAACAGAAAGAGTTGTTCAACATGTTCAACAAGAAAAAAAAAGATATATATATATATATATCTGTCATTTGTGGATAGATGTCTTATTGGCAGTCTTACCCCAGATATCTATAGTTTTATACCATATTCATTATATATGTACCGGTATTAGAATATTCTTATTAGTATATTAGTAATACTTTATAAAACAAATTCTCTTAATTATAAAATAAATATGTCTCCTGTCTTACACACTTGATAATATATAAATTAATGCATAAATATATTGTCTTAATTTTTTCTTCACTGTAAAAAGTTAAGAAGACACTTTAAATATCACTATTTTGAACTAAATGTGCATACACACTTATTCAAAATGGTGGAAATTCTAATGCAATGTACTTACCAAAAGATGTTTCCATAAATATTTGTTAAAACATCAATCTTCCTAAATCCAAAAGTCATGCCATCAGAAGAATACACTGCACTATTCAATGTCTATACAGTTATTAGTAAACATTCATTGTAAAATTCTTATTTTATTCATGATAGCTAGAAGACATCTTTGCTTGCCATGTGCATGCTCAAGCCCAGTACAAATTTTAACTTTGATTGAGGTTTTTTAGGGTATTGTGACAGTGTGATCCCTTTAACATTTGCTCCTAATAATAACTATTTTAATTACCAAAATCTTGAATATTTGATCTTATAATAAAAAAATACTGTTTGTTTTTTTATTTTTATGTTATGAGTTATAGTTAAGTAAATACCTGAAGAAAAATGTATAAAAACATGTGCTTCCCTTAATTTTGCCTAAAACTCTGTGTACATTTACAATACAATTGTCTTCTTGTACTTTACACATGTACACAGAGATAAATTGAAAACAGATGGACCACATAACATTGATATCACCAGCTCATATTTCTAATTGCTCAACTTTTGCTCAACTTTTGCTCAACTACATGAAAAGTTAAATCAAAGATCAATTGCTCAACTTTTCTTCAACTACAGAAAAAAAAATCAAAGTCTGGATGCTCAACTTTTGCTCAACTATATGAAAACCAAAGATCAATTGCTCAACTCTTCCTCAACTTAATGGCCATGTTCAGTTGAGGGCCAGTTGAGCGACATCTATCAAACATACAGTGCTTGGCAAGGTTTGAGTTGAGCTATTAAATGGAGAATGGAAATGGGGAATGTGTCAAAGAGACAACAACAGCAGAAGGTCACCAACAGGTCTTCAATGCAACGAGAAATTCTCGCACCAGGAGGCGTCCTTCAGCTGGCCCCTAAACAAATATATACTAGTTCAGTGATAATGAACACCATACTAAACTCCAAATTGTACACAAGAAACTAAAAGTTAAAATAATACAAGACTAACAAAGGCCAGAGGCTCCTGACTTGGGACAGGCGCAAACATGCGGCGGGGTTAAACATGTTTGTGATATCTCAATCCTCCCCCTATACCTCTAGCCAATGCAGAAAGGTAAACGCATAACAATACGTATTAAAATTCAGTTCAAGAGAAGTTCGAGTCGGATGTCAGAAAGAAAGCTGCTCAACACCTAGCCCTCAACTATTTTGCTTAAAACAGCTAGCCCTCAATTGGCCCTCAACTTTTTTTTTCTGTAGGGGTATTAAACTATTTGACAAGTTTTCACATGGGACATGATAGTCTATAGCATATTTTTCTTTTGTAGACTGTCATGTCAAAGACATCCCCAGAAGTAACTCCTGACGCCCATTTACAGGAACCTGCAGCACCAGTAGTTGAAGGTAATTATCTAATGTTAATCATTCAGATACCGGCTGAAATGATTTATAATTACTTGTTTCTAATATACGGATATTTGTTGTCCCAAGTACATCCATACTTTTCTGAGAGTATTGCCACAGTGGGATATAGCTGATCTGCCTAAGACAAGTAAATGGATGTTTTAAGTTCTGCCTACAATAGTAGAGGGTCATGATGTTTTCTGGTTTGTGCGTCTGTCCCAGTATCAAGTTAAAGTTTTGAAATAAACATGTAGTTTGTGATCACATCAACTTGAAACTTAGTTAATATATAACTCAAGCAATTGAATATTTGATTAAAATTGAGAATGGAAACGGGGAATGCGTCAAAGAGACTTCAACCAGATCAAAAAGCATTAAACAGCCCAAGGCCACCAATTCGTCTCGAACACAGCGAGAAAATCCCACACCTAGAGGCTGCTTCAGCTGACCCCTAAACTTTAATGTATACAAGTTCAGTGAAAATTGATGTCTCACTAAAATAAACTATCAGTATTCACAAAGTGTGGATTAATAAAATAAATTAAGTAAAAAGACAGGATATCACATACTTATGTATTGAAGGGTTTCTTTGCAAGTACAAACTGATGGACGCCACTAGTGGATCAATAATTGTTCTCATGGACGTTTGGTAAGATTTTTTGCTCTATCTGCAATTTCATGTTTACTGTTTTTAATGGATTTGTGTTTGTCTTGATGTTGATTCTAATGCGAATAAGAGGAAGTTGAATTGCTGAAAACCAGCTATCGGCTTAACTGGATTATACAGAATAAGTAGTTTTTTGGCATATTAATGCATTGACACATAGACAGACAGACACATTGATCAGTTGACCTATTAAAAAATCGACATATTAATCAATTGACATATTAAAACATTGACAGATCATCATCTCAAAATTGAGGTATCAAAAGAGTTTCAAATTCAAACATTGACACAGACATATTGACACATTGACCAGTTGACAAATTAACATATTGACATATAAATACATTGACAGTTCTAAAGCTTTTTACACATCAACACCTTGAAAGATCAACACTTAAACAGACTCATATACTGACACATTGACATATCCACACTTAGACAGATCAACACAATAACAGACTCATATATACATCGACACATTCAGGCCTCTACAATAACTTTTTTTTCAACTTGTCCAGTAGGACAAGTGCATACCAAAACTTACCTGTCCGAATGAAATTGTTACTTGTCCAAAATGTTTTAACTAAAAATAACCTTTTTACATTCTAAGTTGATTAAAGGAACAAAACGGATTTAAATAATAGAATAGAATTTGATGAATTTCTTTTGAAAAAGAATCAAAAATATGAGTCAAGTACAACTGAATCTAGTCATGTCACAGGACTTAGGTTCTAGTTTTCACCAATGCCAGTCTCATCAGAATTTAAACATTAGGCACCATCTGATAGGCCTGTACACTCATCATTGCTCATTGGAATTGTATCCTGTTTTTTTTTTAGTTGAAAACAGTTTTATTCAAATGCAATCAATAAAAAGAAGATGAGGTCTGATTGCCAATGAGAGAATTCATATGGTATTTATTATAAAAGAACATAATAAGGTAAGAAAATGAGATACTGCTTTGTCTTGGTCCCAAATTGTCTCCTGTCTTGCCAAACTGTCTATCAATCATGTCTACTAAATATGTGTCCTACGGTGCCAAACTGTCTTAAACTTCGAGCTAAACCTGTCCAGGTGACGAACTGTACTATAAAGTTACCTTATCTATAAAGCGCAGCATTGATTCGGATAGGTAAGACTGGTTTCCGAGAATAGTATACTTTTGACCTGTTAAAAAGTACCTGACAAAGAACCAGTTAAAAATTATCGATTGCAAGTCGAAGAAAAAGGTTTTGCATTTCAATAGACAGAATACAGAAACCACGTGACAGAAACATGTCAAATTAATATTTGTTTTGTTTGTTTGTTGTTTATAATTATACTTTGTTCATTAAAGTTTGATGAAGTTTTTTTTCTGCAGACAAATTGTACTTGTCCCAACGGACAAGCTTGATACAGCTTTTACTTGTCCGACCTTTTTTCCCTCTGGTATCGGACAATTGGACAAGCGTTAGTGTCGAGGCCTGCACATTGCTATATTGACACACTGACAGATTAACACGTTTACAGATTCATACATCAGCACATTGACATATCGAAAAACTGACAGGTCAACACAAAACAGACTCTATCAATTGGCATATTGCTTCACTGACAAATCAAGACATAAACATATTCATACATCAGCACATTGTCATATTGACACACTGACAGATTAGAAAAAATAACAGACTCATAAATCGACTCATTGATATATTGAAACACTGACAGATCAACACATCAACTGACTCATACATCAACATTTGATATATCAACACATTGACAGATCAATACATGAACAGACTCACACAACAACACATATACATATTTACACACTAACAGATTTAACACATCAACACGTTGACATATTGATACACTGACAGATCAACATATTAACAGACTGGTACATCAACACATTTACACTTTGACACACTGACAAATCAACATATAAACACACTTAAACATTAAAAAGTTGACATATTGACACACTGACAAATCGACATATAAACAGACCCATACATCAAGACTCGGACTTCTCTTGAACTGAATTGTAATGTGCGTATTGTTATGGGTTTACTTTTCGACATTGGTTAGAGGTATAGGGGGAGGGTTGAGATCTCACAAACATGTTTAACCCCGCCGCATTTTTGCGCCTGTCCCAAGTCAGGAGCCTCTGGCCTTTGTTAGTCTTGTATTATTTTAATTTTAGTTTCTTGTGTACAATTTGGAAATTAGTATGGCGTTCATTATCACTGAACTAGTATATATTTGTTTAGGGGCCAGCTGAAGGACGCCTCCGGGTGCGGGAATTTCTTGCTACATTGAAGACCTGTTGGTGACCTTCTGCTGTTGTTTTTTCAGTTGGTTAGGTTGTTGTCTCTTTGACACATTCCCCATTTCCATTCTCAATTTTATCAGCACATATACATATTGACACATAGACAAATTTAACACATTAAAAGATTCACACTGACAAATCAACATATTACAAGACTCGTACATCAACACAATGACATATTGAACAGACACATTTACAAATTGACACACTGACAGATCAGCATATTACCAGACTCTCACTTCAACAAATTGACATATCCACACGCTGACAGATCAACATATTACCAGACTCCCACTTCAACAAATTAACATATCGACACACTGACAATTCAACACTTTAACACACATATATCATCACGCTGATTGATCAACACATTGACAGGCTCATACATCAACACATTGACATATTGACACGCTGACATATCAACATATAACCATATTCATTCATCAACACATTGACATATTGACACACTTAAATATCAACATATAACCATATTCATTCATCAAAGCATTGACATATTGACACACTTACATATCAACATATAACCATATTCATACATCAACACATTGACATATTGAAACATTGACATATCAACACTTTAGCACACATACATCATCACGCTAATAGATCAACACATTGATAGACTCATGCATCACCACATTGACATATTGACACATTTACATATCAGTTCATTACTAGAGTCAAACATCAATACATTGACATACTGACACACTGACATATCAACACATTCCCTGTCTCAAACATCAGCACATTGGATATTGACACACTGACATATCAACATATTACCAGACTCAAACATCAATTCATTGACATATTGACACACTGACATATCAACACATTCCCTGACTCAAACATCAACGCATTGACATATTGACAAACTGACATATCAACACATTTCCTGACTCAAACATCAACACAATGATATATTGACACACTGACATTTCAACACATTCCCTGACTCAAATATCAACACATTGACGTATTGACACACTGACATATCAACACATTCCATGACTCAAACATCAACACATTGACATATTGACACACTGACATATCAACACATTCCCTGACTCAAACATCAACATATTGGCATATTGACACACTGACATATCTACATCTTACTAGACTCAAACATAAACACAATTACAGATGAACACATTAACAAACTCATACATTGACACACTGACATATCAACACATTCCCTGACTCAAACATCAACACATTGACATACTGACATACTGGCATATCAACACATTCCCTGACTCAAACATCAACACATTGACATATTGACACACTGACATTTCAAGACATTCCCTGACTCAAACATCAACACATTGACATATTGACACACTGACATATCAACACATTCCCTGACTCAAACATCAACACATTGACATATTGACACACTGACATATCAACACATTCCCTGACTCAAACATCAACATATTGGCATATTGACACACTGACATATCAACACATTCCATGACTCAAACATCAACACATTGACATATTGACACACTGACATATCAACACATTCCCTGACTCAAACATCAACACATTGACATATTGACACACTGACATATCAACACATTCCCTGACTCAAACATCAACATATTGGCATATTGACACACTGACATATCAACACATTCCCTGACTCAAACATCAACATATTGGCATATTGACACACTGACATATCAACACATTCCCTGACTCAAACATCAACATATTGGCATATTGACACACTGACATATCAACACATTCCCTGACTCAAACATCAACATATTGGCATATTGACACACTGACATATCAACACATTCCCTGACTCAAACATCAACACATTGACATATTGACACACTGACATATCAACACATTCCCTGACTCAAACATCAACATATTGGCATATTGACACACTGACATATCAACACATTCCCTGACTCAAACATAAACATATTGGCATATTGACACACTGACATATCAACACATTCCCTGACTCAAACATCAACATATTGGCATATTGACACACTGACATATCAACACATTCCCTGACTCAAACATCAACACATTGACATATTGACACACTGACATATCAACACATTCCCTGACTCAAACATCAACACATTGACATATTGACACACTGACATATCAACACATTCCCTGACTCAAACATCAACATATTGGCATATTGACACACTGACATATCAACACATTCCCTGACTCAAACATCAACATATTGGCATATTGACACACTGACATATCAACACATTCCCTGACTCAAACATCAACATATTGGCATATTGACACACTGACATATCAACACATTCCCTGACTCAAACATCAACATATTGGCATATTGACACACTGACATATCAACACATTCCCTGACTCAAACATCAACACATTGACATATTGACACACTGACATATCAACACATTCCCTGACTCAAACATCAACATATTGGCATATTGACACACTGACATATCAACACATTCCCTGACTCAAACATCAACATATTGACATATTGACACACTGACATATCTACATCTTACTAGACTCAAACATAAACACAATTACAGATGAACACATTAACAGACTCATACATTGACACATTGACAGATCTACACATTAACAGACTGAAACATTTACATATTGACAAATTCACACACTGACAAATCAACACATTAACAGACTAAAATATTCACACGTTGACATATTGACACATTGACATATCAACACATTCCCTGACTCAAACATCAACATATTGGCATATTGACACACTGACATATCAACACATTCCCTGACTCAAACATCAACATATTGGCATATTGACACACTGACATATCAACACATTCCCTGACTCAAACATCAACATATTGGCATATTGACACACTGACATATCAACACATTCCCTGACTCAAACATCAACACATTGACATATTGACACACTGACATATCAACACATTCCCTGACTCAAACATCAACATATTGGCATATTGACACACTGACATATCAACACATTCCCTGACTCAAACATAAACATATTGGCATATTGACACACTGACATATCAACACATTCCCTGACTCAAACATCAACATATTGGCATATTGACACACTGACATATCAACACATTCCCTGACTCAAACATCAACACATTGACATATTGACACACTGACATATCAACACATTCCCTGACTCAAACATCAACACATTGACATATTGACACACTGACATATCAACACATTCCCTGACTCAAACATCAACACATTGACATATTGACACACTGACATATCAACACATTCCCTGACTCAAACATCAACATATTGGCATATTGACACACTGACATATCAACATATAACCATATTCATACATCAACACATTGACATATTGAAACATTGACATATCAACACTTTAGCACACATACATCATCACGCTAATAGATCAACACATTGATAGACTCATGCATCACCACATTGACATATTGACACATTTACATATCAGTTCATTACTAGAGTCAAACATCAATACATTGACATACTGACACACTGACATATCAACACATTCCCTGTCTCAAACATCAGCACATTGGATATTGACACACTGACATATCAACATATTACCAGACTCAAACATCAATTCATTGACATATTGACACACTGACATATCAACACATTCCCTGACTCAAACATCAACGCATTGACATATTGACAAACTGACATATCAACACATTTCCTGACTCAAACATCAACACAATGATATATTGACACACTGACATATCAACATATAACCATATTCATACATCAACACATTGACATATTGAAACATTGACATATCAACACTTTAGCACACATACATCATCACGCTAATAGACATATCAACACATTCCCTGACTCAAACATCAACACATTGACATATTGACACACTGACATATCAACACATTCCCTGACTCAAACATCAACACATGTGTGTCAGGGAATGTGTTGATATGTCAGTGTGTCAATATGTCAATGTGTTGATGTTTGAGTCAGGGAATGTGTTGATATGTCAGTGTGTCAATATGCCAATATGTTGATGTTTGAGTCAGGGAATGTGTTGATATATTCCCTGACTCAAACATCAACATATTGGCATATTGACACACTGACATATCAACACATTCCCTGACTCAAACATCAACACATTGACATATTGACACACTGACATATCAACACATTCCCTGACTCAAACATCAACATATTGGCATATTGACACACTGACATATCAACACATTCCCTGACTCAAACATAAACATATTGGCATATTGACACACTGACATATCAACACATTCCCTGACTCAAACATCAACATATTGGCATATTGACACACTGACATATCAACACATTCCCTGACTCAAACATCAACACATTGACATATTGACACACTGACATATCAACACATTCCCTGACTCAAACATCAACACATTGACATATTGACACACTGACATATCAACACATTCCCTGACTCAAACATCAACACATTGACATATTGACACACTGACATATCAACACATTCCCTGACTCAAACATCAACATATTGGCATATTGACACACTGACATATCAACACATTCCCTGACTCAAACATCAACATATTGGCATATTGACACACTGACATATCAACACATTCCCTGACTCAAACATCAACATATTGGCATATTGACACACTGACATATCAACACATTCCCTGACTCAAACATCAACATATTGGCATATTGACACACTGACATATCAACACATTCCCTGACTCAAACATCAACACATTGACATATTGACACACTGACATATCAACACATTCCCTGACTCAAACATCAACATATTGGCATATTGACACACTGACATATCAACACATTCCCTGACTCAAACATCAACATATTGACATATTGACACACTGACATATCTACATCTTACTAGACTCAAACATAAACACAATTACAGATGAACACATTAACAGACTCATACATTGACACATTGACAGATCTACACATTAACAGACTGAAACATTTACATATTGACAAATTCACACACTGACAAATCAACACATTAACAGACTAAAATATTCACACGTTGACATATTGACACATTGACAGGATCATACATCAATACATAGACATATGGACACTCTTGCACATATTGAACCACAAACATATTGAACAACTCATACATTAACACATTGACATATTGACACACTGTCAAATCAACACATTAACAGTCTCTAACATCCACAAGTTGACATTACGACACATTAACAGGATCATACATCAATACATAGACATATAGACACTCTTGCACATATTGAACAACAAACATATTGAAAAACTCATACATTAACACATTAACAGATTCAAACATCAATGCATTAACACACTGTTATATCAATACATTAACACTCATACATCGACACATAAACATATTGACACACTGACATATTAACTAAAATTTCAGACTCATACATACACCTTGACATATTGGCACACTAACAGATCAACAAATTAACAGACTTGTACATCAACATGTAAACATATCAACACACTTATAAATTAACACATTAACAGATAAATTCATCCACACAGAGATATCGACAAACTGACATTTTAACACATTATCATGCAGACTCATACATCGACACAGACATATTGACACACTGAAATTTCAACACATTAAAATATTCATATATCAACACATTAACATATTGAAACACTAACAAATTAACACATTAACAGACTTCTACATCATTACACCAATAATTCAATACATAAACAGGCTAATACATAAAAACATAGACATAAAGACATTGTGACATATTTAACGCATTGACATATCGAAAAGATGACATATCAACATATTAACCAACAAATGAGGAGAAATTATCTATGAGTGTTTGTATGGATAGATTTTTTTTTTCACAACATGAACAAATCAAAACTTTCCAATTTTATAAATTTTTTTTTAGATTCCATCGGAAAAGGGCAACAGTCTGCCATGTTAAATCGTTTATTAGGGAAGGGCAGCTATGAATCTTTTGATATGAGATGCATGGTAACTGGCCAATTTTCTGTTGGGAAGTCGACTCTTGTTAAGCTGTTAGCTGGAGAAATTATACCTGATGGTCGACACCCGACAGATGGGATTTCTCTGGTAGAAGGTCGCTGTGGCCTAGATATTCTTACAAAAGAGTGGATTCTTGTTGATTCAGGTGAGAAAGGGCATAAGTACAAACATCTGACCACATTTAAAAAAACTCTATTGCATGGACTGCACTATAAGCAGAGATGTTATAGCACTGATTTAAATTAGTTTCACATTGTAGCCATTTTTGTTTGCGCCTTCTTTTCACGCACCATATTAATTCAATACCAAATCTTATTTTTGTATGAAAATCTTAACATCATTACTAATCTTATTAGAAGGATGTTAAGGTTTTTATATTTTGAAATTGAATTTAAATGTTAAAATTATGCAATGATACAAAAAAGAAGATGTGGTATGATTGCCAATGAGACAGCTGTCCACAAAAGACCAAAATGACACAAACATTAACAAATATAGGTCACCGTACGGTCTTCAACAATGAGCAAAGCCCATACCGCATAGTCAGCTATTAAAGGCCCCGCTAAGACAATGTAAAACAATTCAAACGAGAAATTTACATTTATTTTCCATAATCAATAATGTCATTAATCAATCAGTTAAAATATGACTCTCTCCTAAAAATATGTTAATAGCATTATGTAAACATGGTAAATGTTACACCTGATAAGATATGATTCTTATCTTAATTCTGATTTTTCTTACATTCTTCACTTCGTTTTGACAGCCTGCAGCTGTTTTGGATTTGATTTGCCTGATGTATTAAATATAATTTCAGACTCTTACAATGCCCTGGATGTTGTGTACCATAAGGTTTTAATGACCTCTCTGGAAGAAGAGGAGGAGAGTGAACTTACCAAAAAGTTCATCAAAGCTTCAGATACAAGCCCAACTGGTTATGCCAAAGCTACACTTTCCTCTTTACCCTCAGAACAGTCTGCAGCAGCACAATCTCTAAACGTGCCACACACGGTAAAACAGATGGAAAAGAAAATGAGAACAAGAATGACAAAAGAAGAAATAAGAAAGAAAATGGAAAAGTTCCTCAAAAGTGGAAAGTATAAGATGAAAGTTGGACGTCTTATCTTCTGGGATTTTGGTGGACAATATGTTTATCTAACAACACATCAGACCTTCATGACGTTCCGGGCATTGTTTCTTGTAGTATTTGATGGAAGCAAAGATTTGCATGAACAGGTCCCTGATGTGATGTGTTTTCCAGGGCAGCACATGACGCCAACGCCAGCAGGTAATGTGCATGTTATTTACACTCAGATAATGCAAACAGGATACATTTCTATAACAGCAAGGTGATAATTAAAAAAAAACAATTGAAATTGTCTAAATATTTAAGCCAATCTAAATATTTACGTAACTTGTTTACATTGCCACTTTGAGCTTGTTACAAACTACAATATTAACCTCAATATGTCTCACATTTTGAAACATTGATATGAGGTAAGACAATAATATTTATCAAATATACCAGGTTTAAATTTTTGTACGTCCGAAAGTGTTTTGTATACACAAAAATCATCATTTATTGTGATAAAGCTTATTCCTGAAAATTTCTTTAGATTTTGAATGAGTGAATTCTCACAAAAAAGGAGCTGATGATTTTTTTGTTGCATTTATTGACAGGCAACATCATATTTTTAAACGACTGCAAAAAGTTTTTGAGGTCGTATATTGTAATGACGTTGGTGGTGTTGTTGTCGTCCGAAGACACATTGGTTTTCGCACAATAACTTTAGTTTAAGTAAATGAATCTTTATGAAATTTTACGATCAATACAACAAAAGAAAGGTGGGGATAGATTTTGGTACTAACAGTTAAGGAATTAGAGGCCAAAAATAAGCATTGTTGTAACTTCCAGACAATAACTTGTTTGTTAGTGTATGGATCTCTCTGACATTGTACCACAAGGTTTTTTTGAAAAGTTTTTAGAATAGATTTTTAAGGTCTTTTACCACATTCATTTTGTGTCAGAAACCTATATTATTTCAAAAATTTGATCACAATCGAAATTCAGACAGCATCAAGCTTAAATATTGTGTCCAAATTTACCCAGATTTCATATCACAAAGGGAATGCTGGGATTCATTCTGGGGGTAATTGCCTCAAAACTTTAGGAATTAAGGACCATAAAAGAAGCAAAAAAAAACCAAGCATTTTTCTAGTTTCATGACAATTACTTGTTTGTAAGTGTATGAATCGTGCTGAAATTGTACTACAAGGTTCCTTATCACAAAGGGGAAGCTGGAATTGAGTTTGGGGGTAATTGCCCAAAACGTTTAGGAATGAAGGGCCAAAAAGGGGCAGAAAACATGCATTTTTCTAGTTTCCAGACTATAACGTGTGTTCAAGTGTATGGATCTCTCTGAAATTGTACTGCAAGGTACCATACCACAAAGGGAAGGCTGGGATTGATTTTGGGGGTAATTGCCTTAAAATGTTTGAAATTTATTACAAGTTTTTTTGAAAAGGTTTTAGAATAGATTTTAAAGGTCTTTTACCACATTTATTTTGTGTCAGAAACCTATATTATTTAAAAAATTTGATCACATTCGAAATTCAGACAGCATCAAGCTTAAATATTGACTCCAAATTTGCCCCAACTGTTCACGGTTCGACCTCTGCAGTCGTATCAGAATGCGCTCAGCAAGCATTTAATTTGATAAAGTAGGGATTTGGTCCATTTTGAAAAGGCAAATAATTAATATATCTGAAGCTGTTTCACTGAATTATAGACCCTCTTAACCTTAAATTGTCCACATTTTGAGTTAGAGCTAATGGATATCTCAATAATTTTGACACAATTTGTACCAAAAGTAGTACAATGTACACTATACTATACAAACCTTTTTGGATAGAGCAGGTGGGATTTTTTTAAATTGCATTTTTGTGTTTAAAAGAAATGCACTATGATAATTAAAAAAGCAAGATAGCGGTTAGAACAAACACAAAATCCAAGGGCTGTTCCATAAAATCTTACACAGGACCTCAACTTCAACTGTATTTTGGTGGTGTGAAATATGAGTTTGTATAAGTTTGAATTGTATGCAGGTCTTAAGCGTTGTTTCCTTTTTTAGCTAACCCGACCTGACAGGTCTATTGAGCTTTTCTCATCACTTGGCGTCCGTGGTCCCACGTCTGTCATCTGTAAACTTTTACAAAAATCTTCTTTTCTGAAACTACTGGGCCAAATTTAACCAAACTTGGCCACGATCATCATTGGGGTATCTAGTTTTAAAAATGTGTGGCGTGACGCTGCCAACCAACAAAGATGGCTGCCATGGCTTAAAATAGAACATAGGGGTAAAATGTAGATTTTGGCTTATAACTCTGAAACCAAAGCATTTAGAGCAAATCTGACATGGGGTCTAAAAGTCAATTGGTCAAGATCTATCTGCCCTGCAATTTTCAGACAAAACAGAAACCCGTTGTTGGGTTGCTGTCCCCAAATAAGTAAAATTAAGAAAATTGTAGAATTAGTAATTTTAAGGAAATTTTGTAGTTTTTGGTAATTATTATCTTGAATATTATTATAGATAGAGATAATAGCAATAATGTTCAGCAAATTTAAAGTAAGATCTACAAATAAGTCAGCATGACAAAATTGTCAGTTGACCCCTTAAAGAGTTATTGCCCTTTATAGTAATTTTTTAACAATTTTTAACAATTTTTGTAAATTTTTGTAAATTTTTAGAAAATATTTTCCACTGTAATTACTGGGCCAAGTTCATTATAGATAGAGATAATTGTAGCAGCAAGAATGTTCAGTAAAGTAAGATCTACAAACACATCACGATCACCAAAACACAATTTTGTCATGAATTTATCTGTGTCCATTGTTTAATATGTACCAAGGTGAGCGACACAGGCTCTTGAGAGCCTCTAGTTTTAATATGTTTCCTTTAACTATGCGCTAATGAAATAGTCTGAAGAACAAATACAACAATATAAAATAAACATATACACTGAAACAGTTGTCACTTTTTGACAGAGAATCCAACTTAAAGGAAGACTATTATCATGCAGCTGTTTAAATAAATGAGGTTGATAAAGTACCTGTTTAAATAAATGAGGTTGATAAAGTACCTGTTTGAATAAATGAGGTTGACAAAGTACATGTTTAAATAAATGAGGTTGATAAAGTACCTGTTTAAATAAATGAGGTTGATAAAGTACCTGTTTAAATAAATGAGGTTCATAAAGTACCTGTTTAAATAAATGAACTTTATCAACCTCATTTTTTAAACAGCAATTCAGCCTAATTTTTTATACTTTTTTTTATGACAGATTTTGATTTTATTTTCTAGTATTCTTGCAATATTGGGTCAATTCCATCCTGACCTATTGTAAGGTTGTATATGCAGGCATTCCGAAGATCTTGTTTGTTGCCACTCACAAAGACAAAGTACCAACGGTAAGTGATCTAATGTTAGATATATAGTAGTAAATCATTGCCATTTGAAAAACTGCTTCATAAGAGCTCTAATGCTTACATATTGATAATACGCTGATATGTCTTAACTTGACCAAACTTCGTGTAAAGCAACAAGATCCTAATTGATTTGCGGGTAATAGACTAAAGTTCAGATTACAGGGCCTATAACTAGAGTTGAATATCTGAAGAACCACTTATAGATAAGAATATGATATTTGGTTTGCATTTGTATTAATATTCAATTTGATATATCTCATTGTCATGGAGATACTTTGTCGTGTCACTCTCGGCCATGGTCTATTGACTATAGAAGAAAGAAAAACAACACGTTTAATAATTTATTGCGTTCGAAGCGGTTTTCTGCATTTACCTTCGTCTGGAACGCTCAAAGCCAAACATTTGAAATCCAAAGATGGATTTGTACCGAAAGTTGTTGAAGAGCTATACGTCCAAAATAACTAAAATAAATATAACAATTGCTCAGTTTAAATGTTAAAGTTGTATTTCAGTCAGTTTTATTTCAACAAATATTTTGACAATATGAAAGTTTAGCATTTAGTGGTACTGCACCAGATGAAGGTCTAAACAATAAATGTATCTTCAGTGATGTCAGAGGCCAAAATATTTGAAATTCCAAATACAAATGTTGTTGAGTTGGTGAAATAAAAAATGGGGACAGGGAATGCATGAGGAAGATTCATGCTTTGTCTTAAAATAAGTTAATTTTTTATCAACAAACAAATTGAACTCAAACAATATCCATATGTTCATGCATATACTCTCTTGACCTGTTTAAGATTGATTTCTAACTTATTAAATGTGACTTGTTTTGTTGACTTGTGTTTCTTTACTAGGCCATGTAGGTAGAGAAGGTGAATTAACAAACAAAAATATCAAAAGAAAGGTTTTCTTTCAAAAGACCCTTTTTATTTTATTCCCCTTGGAATGTAAGATTTAACAACTGATAACAGTTTCAGTCTGTTATTTTTGAATGTATAACATGTATAAGATCTAGTTAAAAAGTGTAAAATTAACCTGTAAGAGAAGATGCATGTCATTTGAAAATTTGAGATAAATCTAATTATAGTACGCATTGGAATATTCCACCATTGAAGATGCATATAAATCATCAGGTGTGCGATACAGTATCTGTACAGTGTATTATTCTGTCAACTTTTTATGTTTAACAGGAGAATGTTGAGACCAGACGTGAAGAGCTTAACAGAGGAATTGAGGAGTTGTTTAAAGACCACGAGGGGAAACATCATCTGGTCCTCAGACCTCTAATATTTGTCAATGCAAAAAATCAAGATGAACCAGAAATAGAAGTTCTGATGAAAACAATCACAGAACTTACATTCAACCACCCATGTTGGGGTGAAAGAATGCCCAATGCTTGTGTTCCACTAGAGCTGGAGATCGCTGAATTAGTGGCAGAAGGAAAACAAATTATGTCATTGGCTGAAGTTAAAGAATTAAATGTTATCAGCGAGGTGTCTGTCCTGTCTCCTGAGCAGCTGACTGATTTCCTTCATTATCAACACTCTCTTGGAAAGATTGTTTATTTTGATACCCCACAGCTAAGAGATAATGTTATCATAAGTCCCCTTCTTATGGTGGAAGTTATGAGATCATTCATTACAGGTGTGTATGTATTTTCATTGAGTAGATGATATTGCTGGTAAAAAACCAACATATACCAAAATATTGTTTATCAGCCATTTTTAAGAGTACTGGGGACTGTCGAACGGTGCCCAATACACATTTTGTTGTTGGTTTGTCAGAACTTTTATGTACAGTTAGTCAAAATTGATCCCTTTTTAATCACAGTGTTAATATTTGTGAAGTGCAGACAATTATTGTATTCTGTTGTTTGAAATTTGAAAAGATTTACATGTTTTGTAAAAACACAATTGCCAATTTTGAAGAAAACAAAAATGTTAGTTTAAACTGAAACAGACATTTAATATGCATAAAGGTTTAGGTATAACTATAGAACTACATAGTTTCCTAATATAAAATATATTAAAACGATGGTAAAAAAAGTTTGAGAATGCAAGTATTCCTATCCTGGTTTGAATTAATTACCAACACAATTATTATTTTGAGACAATGTGTCGTTGTTCTATTCATACTGCAACTCTTATAACTGTGAAAAGGAAGTAATGTTGGCCAATATGTAACTCTATTCACTTTCTGGTTGTATTGGGGGAAAAAACTCATCCTGAAATCTAAACCTCAACAATGGAACATAAATTCCTTGTAAATTAATATCATATTTGTCTGTTAGAATGACACTTCCTATGATTAATCCAGTGATCGGCTGTTGAACTATCATATACCATTTCTGTGAAATAAAACTAAAAATTTACCCAGCCAAAGAAATGGAATGTCTTATTTCGATCAAGTAAAAACCTATTAAAAAAAATACGTTTGAATACTAGAATACTAGAATACTAGTAGTAGTAGACTTTATCCCGAAAACAACTGAACAAATTAACATTAAGGTAAAATCAAAGACAGCAATTGACTGACAAGATGTCATCATGGGTTACTAGGCGAATGACATTTTACAAAATGCCTCTTAGCTAAGGACTTTAATTCACCCACCTGACATACGGCTTTATTATATATCATTCGAAAGCTAATTATCCATACTTTCTGTTTTGCCCGGTCGTAAAATAATCGTACAGTGCATTTTCTATTAAATCAAGGTTAAAGGTCAAGAATAAACATTCAAAATGTTTGCGATAATTAAACAAAAAGCCATTTTCTAGTTCTTGTATGATAAAATTTTCAAAAAAAATCATATGAACATAATATAACGTGATACATTAATTTCAAATCAAACAAAAATTAAAAGGTAGGTTGCTCAATATTTCCGAAAAATTGATATTCTTAAATCCTAAAAAAATGAAAAAAATTCTCAAAAAAGCAAAATATATCTTGGGGGATCGATATTTGTATTCTCAAACATTTAAGGGGGTACCCAACACTATACCCCAAAAAATTCCTGTCGTTTAATTTTTCTTAATTTTTTTTTCATTGATAAACTAGGCCAACCTTAACATCTTGTAAAAATTTTAAAAGATTTGAACCATAGGTTTAAAAGATTTGGCAATTCAAATATGGCATCTTTTACATACTAGTATCGGCCAAAATTGGAAGTTTCTGAAATATGGGTATAGGGTTGAATTTGTAAAAAAAAAATTAATTTAATCCTAAATTGACAATAGCATAGCTAATAATGATAGCTGAGGAGAATATTAGTTCACTGATACCCCATTCTTGTAAGTTTTTTATTCCGGTTAAAAAAAATTGTAAGAACTTTAAAAGGGGGTATCAGAATTAGCCCCGGAAAGTGAAGGCTGTGCTTCTAGTATTTGAAGAAGAATTTTTTTTTTGAAAAAAAATGTGTCGTTTAATTTTTTCATAAACTAAGCATTTGGAGTGATATACAAGTCGGTTGTTCTTGCAAAATTTTTTTAAAATTTGACCGTTAGAATTTTTGGAATTTAAGTTTATATAAGGCCCCACCCTCAAATTGGTTCATTAAATAAGAGCAAAATCTATTCAAAAAGTACATAATGGCCATAATTTTGTTTGTCTTTTGAACTAGGCCTTGGCTATTTGGCATGTGGATGTATCATCACAGGGTTAAGTGTCTGACATCATGATGACCTTTGTGTGATCTTCAAATGTGACCTCAAGGTCAAATTTATGGGTGTTTTTCCGTGAAAAACACAACCATGTAGGCCATAACTTCTTTGCCCTTTGACCTAGGCCTTACATCTTTGGCATGTGGATGTATCAATGCACACGGAATACATAATGGACATGTAGTCACATAGAATTGTTTGAAAAGGGAATCGTTTCTATTGAAGCGCAGTGTACGTACTTAAATACTCAACAGACAGCGAAGTGAAAACTTTCTAGGAATCAAACAATAGGAGGAGTTCTGCCAAATAACTATATATATACCAAAAAAGGGACAGACGGACAGGGGTAAAAAAAATCAACGCCCCCCCCAAACCGACAATCAGTTGCAGGGGGAACAAAAGGATGTAATTGATGTTTGATTTGAGATTCGAGCTGTTGAAATTAAAGGCATGACACACCAAAAGTACACATGATACATAGGCAAAAGCTTTAAAGTTGGCAGATGCTTAACATGATCAAGATTTCAATTTATTGGTCGTTTGGCCATAATATACGATTCAAAACATAACGTCAAAACCATTGGTGCAAAGAATTACGGCTTATGAGAGATGAAACAGAGCTGACTGTGCAAAATCCTTATACTGTTAAATCAAGTTCGTTAAACATAGACCATTATTTAGTATTTCTGCAGAGGTTTATAAATATGACAATTAGATACAACTGATCTTTAGTTAAAAGCACGGCAGTTACATGTTTCACATTATTTTTGGGCCCCTTATTATGATAGAGAATGATTACTCTATTCGGTAATAATCTTGAATTGAGACTTGAAAATAAACATTTTCACTTGTCACTTGCAATAACATCACACTTTCTTTTTTATATTTATTTCAAAATTGTATTTGATAAAAAAAAAATCGGAAAGATACACAAACATGACAATGGAACAACAAAAGAAAATAGCAAATTTTGCTATCTCTTCGAAATTGAAGTTTGATAAAGCGAAAATAACATGTTCTATTTATATCATACATGTGTGTAGTTTCAGTTTCAACTATGATTCTAAATATAGACTTTACTTTCCCTAAAATTGCGGACGGAATAGAAGACACCCGTTAATTTTCTACACATGTCAAGATAAAGGTTGGAAAAAGATACTAGAAAGATAAAGTTTTCTTAGATGAATTAAGAAAGCAAAAATATGTGTAATGTTTTTTGGACTGAATGAGATGGTTTTTTTTTCTTTTTGCCTTTTTCCGTGACATTTAAATGATGCACTGGTGGTTGAGTATCCCTCTGGGTATCTTCAAACTTTTTTCATGAATATAAATAATTCAATAAAATATTCAATTGCACTTTAAATAATATGACAGCAATTATAAAATCATGAAGTAGTCGTAATCTTTTTTATATTACTGTACTACTGTACATGTATTTCTAAGGTCATAGTGTATTTTATTTAAAAATACTAGTTTCATTTAACAAAAAAAAGTATGAGAAGTCAATTAAGATAAGAAGATCTACGAACATAAACATTGTGAAATTGTCCAGGGATTCTTATTTATTTGGTTAAAATTTTATTGTCGGAGGGAGCTACCATTTGAGAGAAGGGTACGAGGGGTCCTGATCCCGAAATCCCGGCTTAAAAACATGAAATCCCGAGGTCACGAATTTAGATAAATTTAAATCCCGACATCCCAATATCCGAAAATAGAATTTTGGATCTCGAAAGGGTCAATCCCTAAATCTTAACATTAGAAACACTCGATCCCGGAGTCCCGATAAAGGTCATATCCACCCTCATTTGAGGAGGGGGGCTTGGATGAAATTTGAAAAAGGCAAGACAGGCTTTGGAACAAACAAAGGCAGGATCAGTAATTTAGCATAACAGGATGACAATTTATGAAAACAATTTCAGTAAACTAATGAAATTACAGGTCCGCAAAGAATGAAACATAAAAAATGCAGGACAATATAATCACAAGTTCAACTATAAAAAAAAATGCGGGACAAAGTTTTATAAATCCTAGCCTGCCCCCCCCCCCCCCCCCCCCCCTCCCCAAAATCAAATTGTAGAATCCTTAGACATTTTGCACTTTATTTCATTTTATTAAAACCTACATGTAGGCATTGCCAAGTAAAAAACGAAAACGGTTATGGTCCCTTCTCTTTCTGTTTCCCTCCTTTTCAAACGTCTTTGTTTTCTTTTGGTAAATTCATTTCACTTTGAAATTTCCCTATTAAGTCTCATTGAAGGTTCATCTATTGAAAATGATTAACTTTAAATGATTTTTAAGGATTAAATGAATAACAAAGGGTGTACAGCTGGTCTTGGCAATAATGTAAACATTCTGATCATGATCTTTTAAAAGCTTGCATATTGCACATAATTTTAAAACGCAGCAATGAATCAGACTATGAGTAAGAGTTATCTTTTCTTAGGTGTTCTGTACCCCCTTAATAAATGTATGGTTTTTAGGTCAAGGAAAATTTTTGTTCTAATAATAATATGCATGTATTAGCTATTGTTCATGGAACAGCCTTCTATTTAAGTGTTTGCAGTTGATCAAAAATCTGCCAACTGCGAATAGCGATCATTTTGTTTTTAGGCAGTTAAGCTGCCTTATGCAAGTACCCTGGATTTGTGTTCTACCCAATAAATGCTGAAATATGTGTCATTGTTATCATCTAGCTGGCTACTATATTATTTATACTTTTCATTCTGGATTACAAAAAATATGACAAGAAAAACCTTAAATGATTGTCGATTTTCCCAAAAGTTTTGAAGTTGCATATAGGAAGTATAGCACATTAGGAATCCTTATGTAGTTTATTCTCCCCTGAGCTTTTGGCTAAGATGTCAAAGAACAAATGTATGAAATATTTAATCGCCGAAAATCTCTAAAGACAAGTAGTTAAGATTTCCCAAATTGCAAAAGTCGTAGGAATATTGTTTGTCGTCAATACGTAGTCAATTACGTCAGAAGTCTATTAATATAAGTTCAACTGATCAGGCTGTTGGCGGCAATTTTGAATAAGAAGATGAAATGTTCGTATCTTTTCAATTTGGACGCAGGGGTTCAAATTAGCGTTGGTCTGAGGTTTGTGACCTCCTACTTTTGCAGTCGGACTTTCTACTAGGTTACTAGCCACGCCCGACATGCCCGACGGACCTTGAAAGAAAATAAAAAAAATAACTTTGCAAATATTTTGTACACCAATTTTAATGTCAAAATCCAATACAACGTGACAGCTGGGAACAGTTTATCTAACAATATATATGTTCCTGGTAACAGTATAAATTTTCTTTATCAGTGATTAATGTTGGTAATGCATGTTAGATGTTTTTCAAGTTAAACATATTACTGCAATTTCAAGGGGTTTTTCTTCTCAATTTTGATAGGTCAGTTAAAATAGCTGGAAGTTTCTTATATACAAAAAAAAATGTGGTATGGTTGCCAATGATACAACTATCCACAAGAGACCAAAATGACACAGAAATTAACAACAATAGGTCATCGCACACCCTTCAACAATGAGCAAAGCCCATACCGCATAGTCAGCTATAAAAGGCCCCGTTAAGACAATGTAAAACAATTCAAACGAGAAAACTAACGGCCCTATTTATATAAAAAAAATAACAAAAAACTAATTTGTAACACAAAAACAAATGACAACCACTGAATTAAAGTCTCCTGACTTGGGACAGCCACCAAATGTGCAACTATATTATATGATACCTGAATGTAAGCAAATCATTTGATATATAGGTGGAGTCCATTGGGCCACTCTACCTCCTCCTGTTTGATAACTTTAAAACGGATGAGATCCCCACCCCTCAACCATATACATTCATGTATGAGACTAAATAACTAATCAAATGAAATATAGGGGAAGTCCCTAGGGTCACCCCACCCCCTCATATTTTAGAACATGGAAACAGTCGAGATCCCCACCCATAAACCATATTTATTCATGTATGGGACAATATAAATATAATCAAATGAAATATAGGGGGAGTCCCTGGGGTTCACCCCACCCCTCCTGTTTGAGAACTTGGTAATGGTCGAGATCCCCACACCTAATCCATATATTTTCATGTAGGGGACAATATAACAAATCATATGAAATATGTAGGGGAAGTCCCTGGAGATCACCCCACCCCTCATATTTGAGAACTTGGAAACGGTCGAGATCCCCACCCCTAAACCATATATATTCAAGTATGGGACAATATAACATATCATATGAATTATAGGTGGAGTGCGTAGGGCCACTCTTCCCCTTCCGGTTTGAGAATTTGAAAACGGTTGAGATCCCCAATCTTAAACCATATATAGTCATGTATGGGACAATATTGCAAATTAAAGGAATAATAAGGGGTCCCTAGTATGTAAACCCTCCTGTTTGAGAACTTTGGAAACATTTGAGATTCTCATCCCTAAACCATATTTATTCATGTATGGGACAATATAACTAATCAAATCAAATATAGGGGGATTCACTGGGGGTCACCCCACCCCTCCTGTTTGAGAACTTGGTAATGGTCATGATCCCCACCCCTAAACCATATATATTCATGTATGGGACAATATAACAAACCATATGAAATATAGGTGGAGTTTGTGGGGCCACTCTATCCCTTTCTGTTTGAGAATTTATAACAGTCGAGATCCACCATCTTAAACAATATATATTTATGTATGGGACAATATTACAAATCAAATGAATTATAAGGGGGTCCCTATGGTCACTGTACACCATCCTGTTTAAGAACTTGGAAAAAATCGAGATCATCACCTCTTAACCATATATACTCATGTATAAGGCTATATAACAAATCAAATGAAATATAGGGAAAGTCCCTGTGGTCACCGTACCCCTCATGTTTAAGAACTTGGAAACAGTTTGGATCCCCAACTCTAAATTAAATGAAATATAGGGGGAGTCCCTGCAGTCACCCCACCCATCCTGATTGAGAAATTGGAAACAGTCGAGATCCCGACCTTTAAATTAAACCATATAAGAATAAAAATAAGAATAAGAACTATCATTTAGGTTGGTTCCTTTGGTTCTGAGAAAGCGGGCGGACAAAATTAGGTGGAAGAAAAATAATAATAGGGAAAAAGAAACAGAGGAATAGCAATATGTCACCTGACATTGTCGATCGGGTGACATAATAAGAATATTTTATTTCCAATTGAAGGGCCCTATAAAGAGCTTTCGTGACATTACATACAAGTAATATATTCATATATATTTATGAGAACTAATCAAATGAAATATAGGGAGAGTCCTTAGGGTCACCCTACCCACTCCTGTTTGATAAATTAGAAACAGATGAGATCCCCACCCCTCAACCATATATATTCATGTATTGGACAATATAACATATCAAATGAAATGTAGCGGAAGTCACTGAGGTCCCAAACCCCCTCCTGTTTGAAAACTTGATAACGGTCGAGATCCCCACCAATAAACCATATATATTCATGTATGGGACAATATAAAAAATCAAATGAAAAATAGGGGTAGTCCCTAGGGTCATCCCACACCCTCTTGTGTGTGTTTTGAGGACTTGTAAAAGATTGAGATACCAACGCCTAAACCATATTCATTCCTGTTTGTCATTTCAAAAATAATTGAATGACATACAAGGTCAATCTCATAGGCGACACATATGCATATCACTTTGCTAGACCCTAACACCTGTCATTTTCTTCCAAACTTAGACATCATGGACTTGGGGTGAAGGTGGGAGTCATTTACATTTACTATGGACAGGTCAGTCAGACCTCACCATTGATCCCTGTAGTAGTAAACATTTGTCTGATTTGTGTCTCATAACTTTTGTACTGTACAACACAAACTCAGTTTTCTCTCCAGGGAAGCAAGTCCATTCATACTTTTACAAGCTCGTACTAAAGTCAACTTGAACTACTAACAGTCAACTAATACGAACAATTACCATCAACTAGAAGAACTGCAATCATTGCAAATTTGTACCACTGCTGACTTATGAAAGACTCATGACCATTCGTGGTCATGTGCGTTGCTATTGAAAACCTTGATAAAATATGAATATTTTGCCTTAATGATTAATTCATTAAATGAACATAAATGTACAATTATATAGGAATGTTTAATGTTTGTTCTTTTAAATCTTTAAAAACAAGTCGAAGCAACATTGCCACAATTTTCATAATTATGTTTGCCTTGGTTTTTGGTCAACTGCCTACAGTGCTAACAGCGCTTTGATTCTATGTTTAGATAGCACATCGCTAATTGTCAATATCGGGGAGGAGAATAATTTTCCATAATAAAAGAAGAGGTATTTAAAGTTGAAAAGAAAAATACGAGCTAATTGAGGTAAAACTTTGTTTATTTGCGAAGTCAGAATTATTTACCTTTTTAGCTCACCTGGCCCGAAGGGCCAAGTGAGCTTTTCCCATCACTTGGCGTCCGTCGTCCGTCGTCGTCCGTCGTCGTCCGTCGTCGTTAACTTTTACAAAAATCTTCTCCTCTGAAACTACTGGGCCAAATCAAACCAAACTTGGCCACAATCATCATTGGGGTATCTAGTTTAAAAAATGTGTGGCGTGACCCGGTCAACCAACCAAGATGGCCGCCACGGCTAAAAATAGAACATAGGGGTAAAATGCAGTTTTTGGCTTATAACTCAAAAACCAAAGCATTTAGAGCAAATCTGACATGGGGTAAAAATGTTTAACAGGTCAAGATCTATCTGCCCTGAAATTTTCAGATGAATCGGTCAATCGGTTGTTGGGTTGCTGCCCCTGAATTGGTAATTTTGAAGAAATTTTGCTGTTTTTGGTTATTATCTTGAATATTATTATAGTTAGAGATAAACTGTAAACAGCAATAATGTTCAGCAAAGTAAGATCTACAAATAAGTCAACATGACCAAAATGGTCAGTTGACCCGTTTAGGAGTTATTGCCCTTTATAGTCAATTTTTAACCATTTTTCGTTAATTAAAGTTATCTTTTACAAAAATCTTCTCCTCTGAAACTACTTGGCCAAATTAATCCAAACTTGGCCACAATCATCTTTGGGGTATCTAGTTTAAAAAATGTGTGGCGTGACCTGGTCAACCAACCAAGATGGCCGCCACGGCTAAAAATAGAACAAAGGGGTAAAATGCAGTTTTTGGCTTATAACTCAAAAACCAAAGCATTTTGAGGAAATCTGACATGGGATAAAAATGTTTTTCAGGTCAAGATCTATCTGCCCTAAAATTTTCAGATGAATCGGTCAATTGGTTGTTGGGTTGCTGCCCCTGAATTGGTAATTTTGAGGAAATTTTGCTGTTTTTGGTTATTATCTTGAATATTATTATAGATAGAGATAAACTGTAAACAGCAATAATGTTCAGCAAAGTAAGATCTACAAATGAGTCAACATGACCAAAATGGTCAGTTGACCCGTTTAGGAGTTATTGCCCTTTATAGTCAATTTTTAACCATTTTTCGTAAATTAAAGTAATCTTTTACAAAAATCTTCTCCTCTGAAACTACATGGCCAAATTAATCCAAACTTGGCCACAATCATCTTTGGGGTATCTAGTTTAAAAAATGTGTGGCGTGACCTGGTCAACCAACCAAGATGGCCGCCACCGCTAAAAATAGAACATAGGGGTAAAATGCAGTTTTTGGCTTATAACTCAAAAACCAAAGCATTTTGAGGAAATCTGACATGGGATAAAAATGTTTATCAGGTCAAGAACTATCTGCCCTGAAATTTTCAGATGAATCGGTCAATCGGTTGTTGGGTTGCTGCCCCTGAATTGGTAATTTTGAGGAAATTTTGCTGTTTTTGGTTATTATCTTGAATATTATTATAGATAGAGATAAATTGTAAACAGCAATAATGTTCAGCAAAGTAAGATCTACAAATAAGTCAACATGACCAAAATGGTCAGTTGACCCCTTTAGGAGTTATTGCCCTTTATAGTCAATCTTTAACCATTTTTCATAAATCTAAATCTGGCCATTCAACCAAGATGGCCGCCACGGCTAAAAATAGAACATAGGGGTAAAATGCAGTTTTTTGCTTATAACTATGTAACCAAAGCATCTAGAGCAAATCTGACAAGAAGTTAAATTGTTAATCAAGTCAATATCTATCTGCCCTGAATTTTTTAGATGAATTGGACAACTGGTTGTTGGGTTGCTGCCCTCCAATTGGTAATTTTTAAAGAAATTTTGCCGTTTTTGGTTATCTTGAATACTATTATAGATAGCGATAAACTGTAAACAGCAATAATGTTCAGCAAAGTAAGATCTACAAATAAGTCAACATGACCTAAATGGTCAATTGACCCCTTAAGGAGTTATTGCCCTTTATAGTCAATTTTTAACAATTTTCATTAATTTGGTAAATTTATGTAAATTTTTACCAAATATAGTTCTCTGTTACTAATGGGCAAAGTTCATGATTGTAAGAAGCAAAATTGTTCAGTAAAGTAAGAACTTCAAACACATCACCATCACCAAAATACAATTTTGTCATGAATCCATTTGTGTCCTTTGTTTAATATGCACATAGACCAAGGTGAGCGACACAGGCTCTTTAGAGCCTCTAGTTAAGTAAAGTTGAATTTGCTACTAAATCTTGGTAACATGGAAATAAGTAACCATCGTTTGGAAACACTTGGTTGTCTTTGGCGTGATATAAAGGAACTATATATAAGGCTGTTGTTTTTTGTTTGTTTAAAAATTTGCTAGACATGATAAATGTGTTATGAAGTTTAATCTCGTTATTAGCTCACCTGGCCTAAAAGGCCAAGTGAGCTTTTCTCATCACTTGGCGTCCGGCGTCCGGCGTCGTCATCGTCGTCGCTAACTTTTACAAAAATCTTCTCCTCTGAAACTACTGGGCCAAATTAAACCAAACTTGGCTACAATCATCATTGGTGTATCTAGTTTAAAAAATGTGTGGCGAAACCCGGCCAACCAACCAAGATGGCCACCATGGCTAAGAACACAGGGGTAAAATGCAGTTTTGGCTTTTAACTCAAAAACCAAAGCATTTAGAGCAAATCTGAGATGGGGTAAAATTGTTTATCAGGTCAAGTTCTATCTGCCCTGAAATTTTCAGATGAATCTGACAACCCGTTGTTGGGTTGCTGCCCCTGAATTTGTAATTTTAAGAAAATTTTGCTGTTTTTGGTTATTATCTTGAATATTATTATAGATAGAGATAAACTGTAAACAGCAATAATGTTCAGCAAAGTAAGATTTACAAATAAGTCAACATGACCAAAATGGTCAGTTGACCCTTTAGGAGTTATTGCCCTTTATATTCAATTTTTAACCATTTTTCGTAAATCTAAATCTGGCCATTCAACCAAGATGGCCGCCACGGCTAAAAATAGAACATAGGGGTAAAATGCAGTTTTTTGCTTATAACTATGTAACCAAAGCATCTAGAGCAAATCTGACAAGAAGTTAAATTGTTAATCAAGTCAATATCTATCTGCCCTGAATTTTTTAGATGAATTGGACAACTGGTTGTTGGGTTGCTGCCCTCCAATTGGTAATTTTTAAAGAAATTTTGCCGTTTTTGGTTATCTTGAATACTATTATAGATAGCGATAAACTGTAAACAGCAATAATGTTCAGCAAAGTAAGATCTACAAATAAGTCAACATGACCTAAATGGTCAATTGACCCCTTAAGGAGTTATTGCCCTTTATAGTCAATTTTTAACAATTTTCATTAATTTGGTAAATTTATGTAAATTTTTACCAAATATAGTTCTCTGTTACTAATGGGCAAAGTTCATGATTGTAAGAAGCAAAATTGTTCAGTAAAGTAAGAACTTCAAACACATCACCATCACCAAAATACAATTTTGTCATGAATCCATTTGTGTCCTTTGTTTAATATGCACATAGACCAAGGTGAGCGACACAGGCTCTTTAGAGCCTCTAGTTAAGTAAAGTTGAATTTGCTACTAAATCTTGGTAACATGGAAATAAGTAACCATCGTTTGGAAACACTTGGTTGTCTTTGGCGTGATATAAAGGAACTATATATAAGGCTGTTGTTTTTTGTTTGTTTAAAAATTTGCTAGACATGATAAATGTGTTATGAAGTTTAATCTCGTTATTAGCTCACCTGGCCTAAAAGGCCAAGTGAGCTTTTCTCATCACTTGGCGTCCGGCGTCCGGCGTCGTCATCGTCGTCGCTAACTTTTACAAAAATCTTCTCCTCTGAAACTACTGGGCCAAATTAAACCAAACTTGGCTACAATCATCATTGGTGTATCTAGTTTAAAAAATGTGTGGCGAAACCCGGCCAACCAACCAAGATGGCCACCATGGCTAAGAACACAGGGGTAAAATGCAGTTTTGGCTTTTAACTCAAAAACCAAAGCATTTAGAGCAAATCTGAGATGGGGTAAAATTGTTTATCAGGTCAAGTTCTATCTGCCCTGAAATTTTCAGATGAATCTGACAACCCGTTGTTGGGTTGCTGCCCCTGAATTTGTAATTTTAAGAAAATTTTGCTGTTTTTGGTTATTATCTTGAATATTATTATAGATAGAGATAAACTGTAAACAGCAATAATGTTCAGCAAAGTAAGATTTACAAATAAGTCAACATGACCAAAATGGTCAGTTGACCCTTTAGGAGTTATTGCCCTTTATATTCAATTTTTAACCATTTTTCGTAAATCTTTATCTTTTACAAAAATCTTCTCCTCTGAAACTACCGGGCCAAATTAAACCAAACTTGGCAACAATCATCATTGGGGTATCTAGTTAAAAAAAAATTGTGGCGTGACCCGGCCAACCAACCAAGATGGCCACCATGGCTAAAAAAAATGCAGTTTTTGGCTTATTACTCAAAAACCAAAGCATTTAGAGCAAATCTGACAGGACTAAAATTGTTTATCCGATCTAGATCTATCTGCCCTGAAATTTTCAGATGAATCCAACAACCTGTTGTTGGGTTGCTGCCCCTGAATTGGTAATTTTAGGAATTTTTTGCTGTTTTTGGTTATTATCTTGAATATTATTATAGATAGAGATAAACTGTAAACAGCAATAATGTTCAGCAAAGTAAGATTTACAAATAAGTCAACATGACCAAAATGGTCAGTTGACCCCTTTAGGAGTTATTGCCCTTTATAGTCAATTTTTAACCATTTTTCGTAAATCTTAGTAATCTTTTACAAAAATCTTCTCCTCTGAAACTACTGGGCCAAATAAAACCAAACTTGGCAACAATCATCATTGGGGTATCTAGTTTAAAAAATGTGTGGCGTGACCCGGCCAACCAACCAAGATGGCCGCCATGGCTAAAAAAAGAACATAGGGGTAAAATGCAGTTTTTGGCTTATAACTCAAAAACCAAAGCATTTACAGCAAATCTGAAATGGACTCGTTTATCAGAACTAGACCTATCTGCCCTGAAATTTTCAGATGAATCCTACTACCTGTTGTTGGGTTGCTGCCCCTGAATTGGTAATTTTAGGAAAAATTTTCTGTTTTTGGTTATTATCTTGAATATTATTATAGATAGAGATAAACTGTAAACAGCAATAATGTTCAGCAAAATAGGACCTAAAAATAAGTCAAAATGACCAAAATGGTCAACTGACCCCCTAAGGAGTTATTGTCCTTTATAGTCAATTTTAACAATTTTTATTAAAATTTGTAAATTTTCACTATTTTTCTACTGAAACTACTCACAGTTGACCAAGTTCATTATAGATAGAAATAGCAGCAAGAATGTTCAGTAAAGTAAGATGTGCAAACACATCATCATCACCAAAACACAATTTTGTCATGAATCCATCTGCGTCCTTTGTTTAATATTCACTTAGACCAAGGTGAGCGACACGGGCTCTTTAGAGCCTCTAGTTGATTAGTCTAATGTAAGTTCAACACACGCTATTAAAACACAAACGCAGGTAATTGTGTATGTAAAAAACATTATTAGTAGCTGTGTTATTAAATAAATGAAAGATTGAATATCCTTCCTGACCTCACAAGATAATTCGCTGTTTTAGAAAGTGTTCGTTTTAATGCTGTGCTGTGTTTTGTGGACTGTTGTTCGTCTGTTGGACTTTTATTTTATTTTGTTCATGGTTTTATCTAAGTTTTTATGATTCATGGTTTGAGATTGTCCCTATGGTATCATTTTACTTTAAAGACATTAAGTTGCAGTAATAAAAATGGCCAAAACATCGCCTTACAGTAGAGTACAGAGACTGCGTGCACAAAGATGAGTTTCACAAACGTAACGTCTACAAATTACTAAATGCCTTAACGATGCATTTTCCCCCAGAAAACAAAAGCGTAACAAAAACACTGGACACTTAGTTTATTACATAATTTTAAACATAAATGTTAAACATATTTGTTTTTTTCGAACAACAAAAACACAGCAAATGCACATTCTAGAAATCTAAATGAATATATGCTGAGAGCAGTGTAATAGAAATAATAAGCGACTATGTCGTGGACCCTGTTTAGAATATACCGTTAAAACGTCATTTCTTTAAAATGTAACATAATAGCTGGACATTTAAACATTTCAGGTGTTCAGCCTGGACTATCGAATCATTCAAATTTTGCAGATTTTTAAAAACCTCTTGTTATGCACATTTGGAATATCAAGTCATTTCGAAATAAGAAAATAGCAAGTACATATCTTTTTTTACTGATTCTTCCATTCTCCAATATTTATCCTTCCAAATGACCACTTCTTACACATATTTTATGCTTATTTAATGTTACAAGTTTCACATATTTTTGCCGTTTTCTTCATGTTTCATTTCATACTTTATAGATTTAATTTTAATAACCTTTTTAATAATGTGGATTTTAATTGCTACATGTAGCTTTCATCATATAAAAAAAACCAAAAAAACTTCCTATTTTAAATATATGTTAAACACGGTTGTATAAAGCTACTTTTGGAAGCACATTTTATAAAATTCTTCTTTTTCGATGAATGTATGCCTTTTAGCAATGTACAATGCAGTTTAAGCAGCCAAAAAGACAAGCTTTCTAATGTGTATTCCGGTATTTTAACTCTCTGAAATTTCAATTTTCATTAATTTTATGTTGTATTTATTTTTGACTATATTTTCAATATCTTTTTTGTGAATGACATAATACATGTAATAACGGATTATATAAATAAAAGGTCTTTTCACTACAACAATGTTCATTAATGAAATTACAAATCAAGCAATAAGAAAAGTCGAAAGATGTTTATTTAAGTCTGGCAGATACAATGCACATTGCAATATCGCAGATCGTTACCCCATAATTTCAAGCAATAGTATGCATATCTTTTTTTAAATTTAAATTTTTCACACACTTTAGAATTTGTTTCTTCCATCTTACATTGACCACATACAATTTTTAAAAAAAGGAAGAAGATTGCGGTTTTTATACGACCGCAAATTTTTAAAAAATTTTCGTCGTATATTGCTATCACGTTGGCGTCGTCGTCGTCGTCGTCGTCGTCCGAATACTTTTAGTTTTCGCACTCTAACTTTAGTAAAAGTGAATAGAAATCTATGAAATTTTAACACAATGTTTATGACCATAAAAGGAAGGCTGGTATTGATTTTGGGAGTTTTGGTCCCAACATTTTAGGAATTAGGGGCCAAAAAGGGCCCAAATAAGCATTTTCTTGGTTTTCGCACTATAACTTAAGTTTAAGTTAATAGAAAGCTATGAAATTTTGGCACAAGGTTTATGACCACAAAAGAAAGGTTGGGATTGATTTTGGGAGTTTTGGTTTCAACAGTTTAGGAATTAGGGGCCAAAAAAGGGCCCAAATAAGCATTATTCTTGGTTTTCGCACTATAACTTTAGTTAAAGTAAATAGAAATCAATGAAATTTAAACACAATGTTTATGACCACGAAAGGAAGGTTGGTATTGATTTTGGGAGTTTCGGTCCCAACAGTTTAGGAATAAGGGGCCAAAAAGGGACCCAAATAAGCATTTTTCTTGGTTTTCGCACCATAGCGTTAGTATAAGTAAATAGAAATCTATGAAATTTAAACACAAGGTTTATGACTATAAAAGGAAGGTTGGTATTGATTTTGGGAGTTTTGGTCCCAACAGTTAAGGAAAAAGGGGCCCAAAGGGTCCAAAATTAAACTTTGTTTGATTTCATCAAAATTGAGTAATTGGGGTTCTTTAATATGCCGAATCTAACTGTGAATGTAGATTCTTAATTTTTGGTCCCGTTTTCAAATTGGTCTACATTAAGGTCCATAGGGTCCAAAATTAAACTACGTTTGATTTTAACAAAAATTGAAACCTTGGGGTTCTTTGATATGCTGAATCTAAAAATGTACTTAGATTTTTGATTATTGGCCCAGTTTTCAAGTTGGCCCAAATCGAGGTCCAAAATTAAACATTGTTTGATTTCATCAAAAATTGAATAATTGGGGTTCTTTGGTATGCCAAATCTAACTGTGTATGTAGATTCTTAATTTTTGGTCCAGTTTCAAAATTGGTCTTAATTAAAGTGCAAAGGGTCCAAAATTAAACTAAGTTTGATTTTAACAAAAATTAAATTATTGGGCCTCTTTAATATGCTGAATCTAAACATGTACTTAGATTTTTGATTATGGGCCTAGTTTTCAAGTTGGTCCAAATCAGGATCTAAAATTATTATATTAAGTATTGTGCAATAGCAAGTCTTTTCAATTGCACAGTATTGTGCAATGGCAAGAAATATCTAATTTCACAATATTGTGAAATAGCAATTTTTTTTTTAATTAAGAGTTATCTTTCTTTGTCCAGTATAGTAGGCAAGAAATATCTGCAAGATTTTTTTTAAATTGGAGTTATCTTTCTTTGTCCAGAATCAACTTAAATCTTTGTTATATACAATATACAATGTATATTCACTTTTTACTACCAACTGATAAGTTTAAATAATCTTTACCATTCAGTGATAACAAGCAGTCTTTTTTACATCTTAATATTTTATGATGTATTTAAATGAGTAGTAATTGTTGCAAACTCCATTAGAATATTTTAATTGAAATTAGTTTTGGAATAAGGGAAAGGGGGATGTGATTAAAAAATTGGGTTCAATTATTCTCATTTGAAATTTCATAAATAAAAAGAAAATTTCTTCAAACATTTTTTTGAGAGGATTAATATTCAACAGCATAGTGAATTGCTTAAGAGAAAACAAAAAAATTAAGTTCATTTGAATACATTCATTCTGTGTCAGAAACCTATGCTGTGTCAACTATTTAATCACAATCCAAATTTAGAGTGGAATCCAGCTTTGAATGTTGTGTCCATACTTGCCCCAACAGTTCAGGGTTCAACCTCTGCGGTCGTATAAAGCTACGCCCTGCGGAGCATCTGGTTTGGCAACTGTATGAGTTGTTATTATTTGCTGTTTGATTAGACGTAATCATAATTATAGGAAATTGATGACTTCAAAAACTTCCTTAAAACTTATTACAGGATTTCACCTAGTTTTGAGTAATGAGCAGTTGAATCAGAAACAAAAATTTGGGTTTTCACTCATTCTGTTAACTTTTACTCGAATTTCAGGAAGCATGTGCTGTCGATCCAAAACACGCTTTAAATATTTAAAAATGCGTTTGATAAATGGCTGTTAATCTCTCTGCTAAAAGTTTAAATTGTTTGCATACATGAATTTTTTATATAGAAGTCAGAATATGCAATCAATCTGACATCTTGGAAAATATGCAATTATTCGTCCTTGACCTTTGATCTTGATTTGACGGAAATTGACTGTACGAATTGTTTACGACCCGGCAAAACAGATAGAACAGATGCTTACCTCTCAAATGAAATACAAATTAGCCGTGTGTTAGGTGGGCTCATTAAAAAAATAATTTTATGGTTAAAGTCATTCAACTATACTGCCATACAATATCTTTTGTAACTCTGAAGTGAATCTTGGCATAACATATTGAGGTAAATTTCATAATATTAACACATTCGCCATCACTGGCATCATAGTTATACGAATGTTTTCTACCAAATATATTGAATATTTACAAAAGTTGAAATTTAAGCATTGCTAAGAGAACAACAACATATTGTTTTAAAATATATAGTTTTCATTGTGACACTTTGTAGACCTATGTTAAGATGATGAATTTAAAAACAAAATCAGTCTATACATTAAGATGGACGACCAACAGCTTTACAAATGTTGTTAGGAAATACACTTTTCTACATATACCCAATGGACTTTCTTCTCGTTTACATTTTTGCATAGTGTTATTCTTCATTTTGTTTATAATGGTTGGTGATTTCCCTTAAAGACATAAATAGATGTAGCATTTTGTTCTTTTAACCAATGAATGACTTTTAAAAGTTTTTTTGAAATGTAAAATAAAAAAAAAAATTATAACCCGTATCTGGCTTCAAATAAACAGTCACTCTTACATTAAAAGAATGATAATTAAACCTTAACAAATCATTTAGAAAATGCAAAGGGCTGTTATGGATGTTATAACTAAATAAATTCATTTTTTATCACGAGAAGGAGCATTTGTTATTACCTTTGGTTTGGTTGAAAAATACATTCAGATTGCATTCCACCATTGCCATTTATTTTGCTCGTACAGAAAACATTATTTAAAATATATACGCGATTTTTTGGGGGCAATATTTTTCAAATTGGGAAAGAAATTAATTTTTGAATACAGAATAAGGAAAGTTAATTTGTACTGAAATAGGACATATAATTAGATTATTAAGACTAGTTATTTTTCTGGTGCTGATCTAGGTGAGATATATAGCTTTTATAGAGAAGTAATGCCTTTCAATATAAATATATTTTGACATTTATTTCAAGTCTTAAGATTATATTTGTATTCCTATTTCCATAGATGTTGTATTCTGGCCAAAAGAAGATAAAACAAGGAAAACCTTCAAAAAGATGTCTGAAAATGGAATGATACAAAAAGAAGACCTCTACCAGATTTGGGAGCAAGAAGAATTTTGTCAAATTTTACCATTTAAAGAGTACATATTTAATATACTGATACACCTTGATATTATATCAGAGCAACGTAGATATGATACTAATACGGGAAGTCGGTTACCAGTGGAAAACTTCTTTGTTCCCTGTATGCTTACTAAAAGAAATGATACAAGATTCATGACCTACGAATGTACACCAGAGAAAACCATCACTGTAGCTTTTGTTTTCAAAGGGACAATTATACCACCAGCCTTACCGAATCGTCTCATTAGTGCATGTCTAAGTATGTGGACCGTGAAGACATATGAAGGAAAAAAACTCCTGTTTTCAGGATTCGTTGGTTTATCATTTGATAAGGCACATACTATTGTTGTCTGTGTTGAAGGTAACAAGATATTGCTCTACATAGTCCACAAAACCTCCAATGGACTGATTGTACCAGATATTGCCACTTGTATCAAGGAATGCATGTTCACAACATTAGAGAGAATCTCAGAATTCTATCAGTCCACAGTCCATGTCTCCTCTATCAGTCAAAAACTACCCTTTCACATTGAATATGCATGCTCCTGGTTAGAATGTCATATCCCCGAAGAGGCAGCATTCACAACTGATGAATGGATCTGTGATAAACATAAGATTGTACATACTAAAGACAGTTGGAATATTTGGAATCAAGATCAGGTATACATCAATCATGGAGCTTGTATTCTAAATGATTTTACTTTTTTCATTAGTTCGTGTCTCTGCTAAGTTTTTATCTGCAGTATTAAATATGCAAAGTTTTGGTTGTAGTTAGAAAAGTAAAATCATAAAAATACTGAACTAGGAAAACTCAAAACGGAAAGTCCATACTCAAATGACAAAATCAAAATCTCAAACACATCAAACTAATGAATAACAACTGTCATATTCCTGAATAGGTACAAACATTTTGTCATATCGAAAATGGTGGATTCAACCTGTTTTTATAGCTAGCTAAACCTCTCACTTGTATTATAGTCGCATCGATTTCCAATAAATTGGCAACGATGTGTGAACAAAACAATCAAACATAATAGATAAAAATGTCAAAAATAGGGGTACAGCTGTAAACATTGTTTTATAATCTTAATCACTATAAACACAAACAAAAATGTTACAAAGAAGCACAAAAAGTCATATAGACAAAGCACATTAGCAAAAATGAAATGAAAGAATGCAAACATATCCTAGAAAAGATTGTTAATGCCCTTTTGCGACACCTTTAACCTTTTTCAGTTTTGTAGAATTAAGTGATGGATACTAATGTTTTATATTTAAATAGTCAATAATCATTGCTTTCAATCATAATTAATCGTTAATTATTCTTATCCTGATACGTTATTCGTGCTTTTGTTTCTTCTTATAACATAATACATTCCATATTGAGGCTTTTCAAATAATCTATAATCTTAACAGCATCAGTATGTACTTCAGTTAGAAAAAAAAACACATGTAGCATATCTTTATACCACTATTGTCATAAGTGTATGTTGATGGAGTAATATCTTGTTTCAGACAAAAGAACAATGTGAAGTGGACTGTACAGGTAAATAGCATTAAACTGTTCAATACAATGGTTCAACCTAAAGATGGGCTTCTACAGTTTAGCTTTTATAGTGTCAAAAACATGCGAGGACTTACAGTTTATGTTAAATAATCCGTTGACGAATACACATGTTCATATTTTGTTATGATATCTTTTAGAAAGTTTCAAAATTAGGGTGTTGTGCCGTATTTTATAGTTCAAACATTGACAAACAATATTATGAGTGGGATATCAGAACAAACTGTTAATTTTCTTTTTGATCTTTTCAAATTTTTCATGTTGATACCTTTTATGGTTGAATTTACAGTATGAGCAATGATGAGTGTTTCTTATTGTTGAAGGTCATACAGTTACTTATAATTGAATTCATCTTTGTTATTTGAGTTCTGGAAGATAGTTGTCCTATTGACAATCATGAGACATCTTTTTTTATACCCCCAAGGTTGACTGGGGAATAGAAATAATCAAATATGGACACTTGGTCTTCTTTAGACCGGCAGTAAAACGATTGTTACAGTGAAAATAATAAAGCATGCAAACCAAGATTTAAAATGCCTTGCTTGCCAACTTTGTTTGGTTGTTTGCACAGACATTGTACAAATTTCAGGGATTCTACATAATCACTGATTATACAAATTCATTGTAACACATATAGCTAACAATTAGAAACGATGAGAATACAAATAGAAATGATACAACATTTCACAAAAAATAGAAATGTTAAAACATTTCACAAAAAATAGAAATGATAAAACATTTCACAAAAACAACAGGACCCATCTAAATACAGGATTTAGATCAGATGACAGTGTTTCCACTCAAATCAAATGCGCAAGATACCAGGGGACATTCACAACTTATAATTGTAGATAAACTGACTTGAATAAGTGTTTTTGTTCTTTGAATACCGCATTGTTATTAGACAATACAGTAACTTATGTGGGCAATTGTCTATTTAAACTGAACACTTGTATTTACCACTAAAATACAAACATATTTAAAGATTATCGTTGATCATCTCAACGAGATTGATTTTCTTGCTTCAGCCGATACAGCGAAAGTGAGAAAGGCAATCGAGTTGAGATGACCAATGATAATCTGTATATCTCTTTTACCTATGACGGCGCTGTTAATATCATTGAAAACGGTACGTATGCCCATAGTGTCTATCGATAATTTTTCATATCACTCTGCTGTGCTGAGACAGGAATTTATCAGTCAGTAAAATGTAAGGAAAATTTCGTCAAATAGCGATAATGATATATATCCAATTGATATACAAAGTGTTCACTTGTATCAGTAAAATACATATAAATTCGTTATAACTGATATTTCAAACTACGAGTACCATACGTATATTTTTGTTTCATCTAAAAAAGCAACACTAAATTTAGAATCTTATACTATTTAGCAGATCGATCAGGGTTTGATTCTCTGTATAAGAAGTATATTGTGTGCATTCTTAGGTTTACATGACGGTGCGTTGAATCAGATACCGAGTGATATTGAACTTCAAAGATTTGCATCAGCTTGTGACGAAACCACCATACGTGAATTGGCCATACATCTTGGTATGACGTTTAAAGCATGGGAAGAACTTCAACGGAATAACCCTGATTATATTCAGATTGTCAAGTACAGAATTCTGGTCAACTGGAGAGAAAAAATTTCAGGAAGATTCATCAACATAGCAAAGGCTTTAACAGAGATGAAACTAACTACACACGTGTTGTGTCAGGTAAAGTAACATACATGAAACTAACTACACAAATGGTGTGTCAGGTAACGTAACAGAGATGAAACTAACTACACATATGTTGTGTCTGGTAAAGTAACAGAGATGAAACTAACTACACATATGTTGTGTCAGGTAATGTAACAGAGATGAAACTAACTACACATATGTTGTGTCAGGTAATGTAACAATCATGAAACTAACAACACATATGTTGTGTCAGGTAAAGTAACATACATGAAACTAACAACACATATGCTTTGTCAGGTAACATTGCATATATGAAACTTATAACAACACACACATTGTATTTGTCAGGTTAGTAGCAGAGATGATTAGGGATCATAGATTTATTCTTACGAGGAAGCTCCAAGCATGCTCGGAGGATGCTTGGAGCTTTTTAAGAAGGCTCTTTGGAGTTTATGTGACAATAATTATCATGATCCAGTAAGATGTCAATCAAATCTATGATAAGGAAAGTAGAGCATTATAGAGGAAGCTCAATGAAAACCTGTGTAAACATCTGGTCTATTAAAATAAATCTTGCATTAATTTTACAAAACTAAAAATTAGATGAAAAATTGTTCATTATATAATTAGTACCGTACAATGCTTGAAAAGAAATATGAAGTTTTCACTGAAAGAATATGTTTTTGAATGTTTTGAAACCTTCCTTCTGAAACTACTGGGCCAAATTTAACCAAACTTGGCCACAATCATCATTAGAGTATCTAATTTAAAAATTGTGTCCGGTGACCCGGCCATGGCTAAAAATAGAACAAAGGAGTAAAATGTAGATTTTGGCTTATTTCTCTAAAACCAAAGCATTTAGAGCAAATCTGATGAAATAAAATAGTTTATCAGATCAAGATCTTAATGCCCTGAAATTTAAAGATGAATCGGACAATCTTTTGTTAGGTTGCTGCCCCTGAATTAGTAATTTTGAGGAAATTTGGCCATTTTTGTTTATTATCTTGAATATAATAATCAATAGAGATAAACTGTAAACAGCAATAATGTTCAGCAAAGTAAAATCTACATATAAGTCAACTGACTAAAATGGTCAGTTGACCCCTTAAGGAGTCCATGCCCTTTATAGTCAATTTTTAACAATTTTCGTAAATTTCTATAATCTTTTACAAAAATCTTCTCCTTTGAAACAACTTAAGAAAAATTTAACCAAACCTGTCCACAATCATCATAAGGGTATCTTATTTTAAAATTGTGTGAGATGATCCCGCCTGCGAACGAAGATGGCCGACATGGCTAAAAATAGAACATAGGGGTCAAATATAGTTTTTTGGCTCATATCACTGCAACCAAAGCATTTGGAGTAAATCTGACAGGATGAAATTGTTCATTAGGTCGAGATGTATCTGCTCTGAAATTTTCAGACCATTCAGGCAACCCGTTTTTGGGTTGCTGCCTGAATTGGTAATTTTAAGAAAATTTTGCAGTTTTTGGTTATTATCTTGAATATTATTATAGATAGAGAGAACTGTAAACAGCAATAATGTACAGCAAGGTAAGACTTTAAAAATAAGTCAACATAGCCAAAATGGTCAATTGACCACTTAAGGAGTTATATCCCTTTATAGTCAATTTTTAACAATTTTCACAAATTTTGAAAATTTTTACAAAATATTTTCCACTGTAACTACTGGGCCAAGTTCATTTTAGATAGAGATAAATGTAAGCATCAAGAATTTCAGTAAAATAAGATCTACAAACACTTAACCATCAACAAAACACAATTTTGTCATGTCTCCATCTGTGTCCTTTGTTAAATATGCACATAGACCAAGGTTAGGGACACAGTATCTTTAGAGCCTCTAGTTTTATATTTCATTAATTTGACAGTTGTTGGAAATTAACCCTTCATTTCATTGCAGAAAAGTTTTTTGGAGTGATAAACATGTATCTTGGGAGTTCCAAAGCAATACAAAACTATATTTTGTTAACAGGGAAACAAAGGGGGAGATAGTTTGATTGGTTAACTTCTATTGATGTTTATACTTATGAATTGAATGCTTCTGTTTGTAAATTTATTGGGGTGTAAATGCGTTGAACGAAGTATATTTTGCATGAAGCCTTTCATTCTAAAAATGTTCCCACAGTCAACGCTTTTACAACCCTATGAAATTACTAAAAGAAGCGTTCAATACTTATAACTAATTTGTTTTGCTATGATAATAAAAACATGATTTTTATCAAGTCTTTCTTTTATTTACCTGTGCAGTAAATAAAGAAGATGTGGTGTGATTGCCAATGAGCACTCTATTGTGAAAGCTTGTGTCATCATGAAATTTACATTTCAATTTGTAATGGAGGTTAATTTCAGAATGACGCGAAATTGCTGTTAGCCAATCAAAATAACGTATTAAAATGAAACAAACATGTAATATAATTATTTTCTTATATGCACTGAAAAGTTATTTTGTATGTTTACTGTAGTACATGACCGGATAAATCTTTACTCATGTAAAGCATTTCTTTATTTAAAACATAGATAAATTCTGCTCATTTCTTTTGAAAATACTTATTAAACAAAGGCTAATAAGGGAAATAAATTCTACTGTAGTACTGGACAGGATAAACCTTTACTCATGCCAAGTACTTAGATAAAAGATGATGTGATAATAGTGCCAATTAAATATCCATATTTCTTTACTTAAAAGAAAGCTAAATCCGTACAATTTGAAAAAACCCAAACATGACATACTAGAGGGAAAACAATGGTGGTAATCCCCCTTTAAACCAGGCTTTAAATAATGAATAATTACAACTTTTCCTAAAGTAGGCGTAATTTTCTTTAAAAACTAAAAAAACATAAAACCATTGTTAAGTTAGGTCACTTAAGCAAGTAATTTTCAAAATAACCTATACAAGAATAATGTTTCAAATATTACTGCTATATTATAAATAAGTAACTTCTGTTATTTTTATAGGTGTCCATTCATACAGGTTTAACTAGCTTTAACAAATGATTACAAATATCTGGTTACTTTCCCCATGAGATATAACACTATTTGAATCCTCCTAAAACACTAATTGCCTTTCTGATGCAATACTTCTTGGTCAAAGATTGGTCTCTTTGAGCAATAAAATATTATTTCCCCTAAAAATCTTATCTTAGAGATAGACAGATAAAAATAGATGTAACCTTGTGATTTTATGACGAAGTTATTCATAACTTGTAATTTTGATAAAAAAAAAATTAAAACAAATTGTTCCTTAAATAAATGTTAAGTACCAAGTTTTTTAAAGATATATAAAATAATTTAAAAAAGTAATATTTTTGTCATTTTGTCGTTTTATTATATATAACTATGAGCTGTGGTAGAAACTTTGTGTTATGCCACAATTAATATCGGCATTACACAATCAGGGAATATCAAACTCAGTGGTATCTCGGATCTATACAGTACTATTCTCTTGTTATTATTTTTACAACTAAAAGTTCCGCTTGATTGGCTTTTTAATTCAAGATTCGGTATACTGTTTTGCCCAAGTTGAGTTGTGGTTTGTAAGATCCTTTAAACATCCCTAGAGGAGATTCATAGATACATTCAGATTATATCTTATAATTCAACTAAATCTGTTATTTGAAAAACATAGGTATTGTTAACTAGCGATGCTCAAATAGTTGTAGGGTAAACTGAAAAAAACCACCGAGATATAGTATGAACATCGATTTTCCTACACATGTAACTTCCTGACATCCATTAATGGATTTGATTTACAAACTAGATGCTAATTTTTTTTTTCTAATTTTGCCAAACAGTAAATTGTCATTAATGTATTTAATGTTTAATACTGTTCGCCAACACCGGTATGGGTATAGCGTTTTTCAGTATGTGCGTCTGTCCTTTTAAGTTCAAGATTGCTATCTATCAAGTTGTAGTCATATCAACTTGAACCTTGAAAATATATTTGTTAATATATCTAATTTACTAGAAATCCTTTTTGTAGGTGAAAAGAATCCGAAAGGGAAAATGCAGTAAGTATTTTAATGACTTGTTTGTTAAAAGATAACAATGAAGGTAGCACTACAAGTTGTCTATTTTGTACACTTATGGGCGACAATGTGTGAATAAAATTAATATACATAGTTATATATAAAATATCTGTTATAACTGTTTCAAATTTTCATACATTTCTCAATCTTCTGGTTTAAAATATTTCAAACTAAAATTGCCAAAAAACTGTGTTGCAATGATAAAGAAATTACAGGTTTAATGGATTACATTAGATTTATGAACTGTATAAGTATATTCACTGGTAACATGTCCATTATTTTGTTCTATCTTTCTTATTTGACTTGATACAAGATGCATGGGCAAACATTTGTGAACAAATGAATGTTTTTGTTGTCAAATTTTCTAAATGTTTGGTATATTTTAATACCATTATTATTCAATATTCGTTCTTTTTTCCTTTTTCTGTATTCTTAATGTCTGTTGCCCATCATTCTCAAGTCAGACAACCCATCTTTATCATGAAATATGTCATAAGATTAAGACACAGAACAGTATATTGTCCTTTTTGTTGTGTTGCAAGCTTTAACAAATATGTATTTGTTTGAAAAGGGAAGTGACAAACATAGTTAATTTCAATTGGAAACCAGTGCCAGATATCATACATCATTGGGTTCTAAGATAAATATTGGTCATGAATGTTGTTTGAAAATATAAATAGTGTTTTGATGAAGGAAAATAACAATGGACATCCCTATAAAAAAAAACCTATGCATTCATTTACCTAGTCCCCATACAGCACTGTTTGTTCAAATCTATTACAAACGGCATCCTTCAAGAGGAATGATTTTTTGTCGATCTGCATTTTGTTTGAAAAACGAGTATAATAAAGCGAGTATAATTAAGCGAGTATAATAATGCTGTGTTATAATTCAGTAATGAACTGTGGATAGATTTGTTGGATAATAATTTTCGTGGATATCGTGGGAACAGTGAAACCACGAATTTAAATTTTCAACGAAATACAAGTTTTTAAAGAACTGTTTGTAGACTTCGCAAAACCAGGAATTCAAATATCCAGCAATATGCAAGTTTTCTTTAATCTCTGAAAAATGGTACCCACGAAAAAAAAATGATTCCACAGAACATATACATGGACTTAGTTACTGACATTAACTAATACACTTACAGCAGCTATATCTGACTAGTCAACGTTTTCTGTGGAATGCTTTTCACATATTTTAATGAAGAAGTAAAAGCTGTTGAGAATCAACATATTTACGCATTGTAAGTTTTTGTTTATTAATGCAGTTACACTTTTATGAATTATGAATTTTGTGTGTTAGATTTTGTGAATTAATGTGTCTATACAAATATTTAATTTTTACAGATATTAGCGAAGAATATTTGGATTTGATTCCAACAGATGAAATATTGGATGAACTATCACAAGTTATAGGAGTGGTATCCTTCCAACTGGGTATAGAATTAGGATTATCTATAACATCTTTAGATACCATTCAATACAATAATGGACGGAATTTAGTCGCACAATGCAAAGATATATTATTCCAGTGGAGAGAAGATCAAAGAGTGAAGCCAACAATTGGTGTTTTGGTCCAAGCTCTAGTTAATATTGAAAGAGGTGCTTCATGTTTGGTGGAAATAATTAAAACAGTAGGTGTGAAGAAATACATTCCACACGAGAAAAAGGAGAAGGAGGGAAAGGTTAAGACACTTTTGAAAAGATTTAATCCTTTTCAAAAGAGGAAAAAGTAGCAGAGCTTTTGCTTAGTATAACTAACCAAAACATATGCTAACCAATTTTTTGGCTGTATGTACATTTGAAAGAAAAAAAACTGTTCTAATACACTCCAATCGTTAGTAATAATTGTAGAAACTGAATATTTGTGTTTACAAATCCCTTATTCCATTTAATATCTAAACAGTGTTATGTCAGTATGTGTTCTATTTTTTTAAACTTTATTCTAAATTTGTTCACACTTTTTTTACGTCCTGCTCGAAGATATTGACTTGATATTTGTTTACACAATGACAAGTTATAAATCAACTTTATATTTTGTTACAGCACAATTACTTTAAAACAGACTATGTATTGTTATGCACTACTCTCATAATGCTTGATGTCATCACTTTTCATATGCAATTAACATGATTAATAAGATTAAGTTTACATTGTTAATTTGGTCATCCCATATGATACTATACTGATACTTTTTATAGATGAAGTATCAGCTACATTTTTTTTTAAAACCAACCTTATAATTTGGTACTCTACACAAGACTCCGTTGTGTAATTTTTGCAATATTTAAATTATGTAAGATATTTATATGCAAAATGCAAGTTTTATTTGTATTAAGATTATAGGTTGCATTTTGTAAATACAGCTGTTTCTCAAACCACGCTTCTTTTTGGGAGATAAAGAATATTCATAGAGACATAACTTGGGATTTTTACCAGTAAATATACACATGCATATTGTTAGTCCCCTACCGGAAAAGTCGAAGGGGACTTTAGGTTTGCACTCCGTCCGTCTGTCCATTCCACACTTTTTTTTCTTCATGCTTGAAGATATTGATTTAAAATTTGATATATAGTTTTATCATGACAAGTAACAGATCAAGTTTGAATTATGTTCCGGTGTGATGATTTTGTGCAGAGTTTGTGTCCTTGGACTTAAAAAAATCACTTAAATAATTAATTTTCTGCACTTTTTTTTGTTATGCTTGAAGATATTGGTTTAATAATTGGTGTATAGTTTTATCATGACAAGTTAAAGATAAAGTTCGAATTTTGTTCCGGTCTGATGATTTTGTGCAGAGTGATAATCAGTTTTCCACACTTTTTTTCGTCATGCTGGACTATATTGACTTTATATTTGTTATTTAGTTTACACCATGACAAGATATAGATCAATTTATCATTTTGTTCCAGTAAAATGAATTATTTACCGGTAAGGGACTATGTATTGTCATGCAATACTCTCATAATGTTTGTTTATATTGAAATATGTGGTAATCCTGCAGATAAGGTAGGGGTAGTTAAGAATTTAGTGTTAGTTTAAACTTTTAGAAGTTCGGGGCATATACACGTTAAAAATATGCAGCACAGCCCAAATTTTTTACCTTTGAAAAAAATAGAAATGCATATAAACTTTCCATTCTAGGATATGATTTTTTTCAAAACTTCATAGAAAAGTGGTGCAGTTTTAGCCGTAAAAGAAGTTCCTATGGGAAATTGCATTGTCAATATTTACAGAAATGCAACCTTTATTGGGCGAAAAAAGAGAACATACAAAATTTAACCACATTTGGTTTGTCTCACAGATTTTTAATGAAATTTACCCAAATATTAAGTTTTATAAATACCCTAATTTGAAAAAACCCTTGGCATTGACTTAGATGACTCAGCATAAATTCACAGTTTACAATATGCATAGTTTACTTAAAGCCATGAATGCAATAAAAATCATAATATAGGCATATTTGTAAGTTAAATTGTTAAGAAGTGCTTATATTTACTTTTCGCTGTCATTGAAAATCATAGATCCTTCCTCAATATTATTGGTTGAGAGTTTTTGTCCTGTCGATAACCCAAAAGTAAACCGTAACAACTAAATCTGCTTTTTTGTCACAACGACATAAACAATCCAAACTAGAAACACAAAAAATATCTCAACAAAACTTACACTAGTGTGTCCTATCCCCAATATATACTAGATATTCCATATTGCTAGAAACAGCAGACTAATTTAGGAAATTTGAGGTCCCTGGGGCAAAAAACAGAGAACATTGCCTACATCCTAGGTCATAAAACAAATAATTTAAAGTGCAAATGCTATGATTTAATTATCTAAAACGTCTTTAAATTGACCATTTGAGGAAGAAATTGTGAACTTTCATTAACACATAGGCATACAATAAGATGTGGACTGGAGACAGAGGCCCTTTATTGCTTGCTGTTCGGTGTGAGCCTAGGCTCCGTGTTAAATACCGTACCTTGATCTATAATGGTTTACTTTTATAAAGGTGACTTGGAAGGAGAGTTGTCTCATTGGCACAGTTCATACCACATCTTTCTATATCTATGAATTGTTTTTATGTGTACATATATTTTGATATTTATTGTGTCATTGTTACATATGTTGGACGAATGTATCATGTAAATAAAATCAAAACCTTTATTTTGTTATCTGCATCATATTTGTTGATTTTTTGTTGGAATTACAATGGGTACCAAAAGGTGCACCACTACTAGCCAACTTGTATTCATATAGAGCAGATCTATACAGAACCATCGTAAAGATAGAAAAAAAAGTTTTTTAATTTCACTTTAAGAAATAAAGATGATGGTTTGTCACTCAATAACCCAAATGTCAATGAATGCGGGACAACTCAATTTTTTATGCCCCCGTCATTGCGGAAGGAGCATTATATTTTACCCTTGTCTTACTGTACGTCCCGAAATTGGTTTCCGTTCTTTAACTTCAGTTTGCCTCTACCAAATGTTATGAAACTAATACACAATGCTTATTACCACAAAACACAAATAAAGTTTTAATTGTGATGGTGTCACTTTCACCGTTCTTAAGTTACAATGTATGTCCCTTTACACATCTACAAATTGCTGAAATATTCATGAAGGCATTTTGTACATTTGCTTACGTTTTGTTCAATGATTTAAAAATATCTGATATCTGGGCAATTGTTTGATAAGGGACTTGTAAAATATACAATGATATTATGTAGTTGCAAAGGAACCTTTATTTTCATCAGGTTTTCATCTTTGAATGAATGTTTCGACTGATAATCATTGGATAACTACAGTATATTGCTTTCATTGTTTGAAAAAGATCTTACAGGGTCCAGTTTTTAGTAGGCTTAGTGCTGCTCAGTCAAGTTTTTATACGACCGCAAATTTTGAAAAAAATTTCGTCGTATATTGCTATCACGTTGGCGTTGTCGTCTGCGTCGTCGTCGTCGTCGTCGTCGTCCGAATACTTTTAGTTTTCGCACTCTAACTTAAGTAAAAGTGAATAGAAATCTTTGAAATTTTAACACAAGGTTTATGACCATAAAAGGAAGGTTGGTATTGATTTTGGGAGTTTTGGTCCCAACATTTTAGAAATTAGGGGCCAAAAAAGGCCCAAATAAGCATTTTCTTGGTTTTCGCACTATAACTTTAGTTTAAGTTAATAGAAATCTATGAAATTTTGACACAAGGTTTATGACCACAAAAGAAAGGTTGGGATTGATTTCGGGAGTTTTTGTTTCAACAGTTTAGGAATAAGGGGCCAAAAAAGGGCCCAAATAAGCATTATTCTTGGTTTTCGCACAATAACTTTTGTTTAGGTAAATAGAAATCAATGAAATTTAAACACAATGTTTATGACCTCAAAAGGAAGATTGGTATTGATTTTGGGAGTTTTGGTTCCAACAGTTTAGGAATCAGGGGCCAAAAAGGGATCCAAATAAGCATTTTTCTTGGTTTTCGCACCATAACGTTAGTAAAGGTAAATAGAAATCTATGAAATTTAAACACAAGGTTTATGACCATAAAAGGAAGGTTGGTATTGATTTTGGGAGTTTTGGTCCCAACAGTTTAGGAAAAAGGGGCCCAAAGGGTCCAAAATTAAACTTTGTTTGATTTCATCAAAATTGAATAATTGGGGTTCTTTGATATGCCGAATCTAACTGTGTATGTAGATTCTTAACTTTTGGTCATGTTTTCAAATTGGTCTACATTAAGGTCCAAAGGGTCCAACATTAAACTTAGTTTGATTTTGACAAAAAATGAATCGGTTGGGTTCTTTGATATGTTGAATCTAAAAATATACTTAGATTCTTGATTATTGGCCCAGTTTTCAAGTTGGTCCAAATCTGGGTCCAAAATTAAACTTTATTTGATTTCATCAAAAATTGAATAAATGGGGTTCTTTGATATGCCAAATCAAACTGTGTATGTAGATTCTTCATTTTTGGTCCCGTTTTCAAATTGGCCTACATTAAGGTCCAAAGGGTCCAAAATGAAACTAAGTTTGATTTTAACAAAAATTAAATTCTTGGGCCTCTTTGATATGCTGAATATAAACATGTACTTAGATTTTTATTTATGGGCCCAGTTTTCAAGTTGGTCCAAATCAGAATCTAAAATTATTATATTAAGTATTGTGCAATAGCAAGTCTTTTCAATTGCACAGTATTGTGCAATGGCAAGAAATATCTAATTTCACAATATTGTGAAATAGCAATTTTTTTTTAATTAGAGTTATCTTTCTTTGTCCAGAACAGTAAGCAAGAAATATCTTTTTTCCAGGTTTTTTTTTAATTGGAGTTATCTTTCTTTGTCCAGAATCAACTTAAATCTTTGTTATATACAATATACAATGTATATTCACTTTTTACTACCAACTGATAAATTTAAATAATCTTTACCATTCAGTGATAACAAGCAGTTTTTTTTTACATCTTAATATTTTATGATGTATTTAGATGAGTAGTTATTGTTGCAAACTCCATTAGAATATTTTAATTGAGATTAGTTTTGGAATAAGGGAAAGGGGGATGTGATTAAAAATTGGGTTCCATTTTTCTCATTTGAAATTTCATAAATAAAAAGAAAATTTCTTCAAACATTTTTTTGAGAGGATTAATATTCAACAGCATAGTGAATTGCTCTAAGAGAAAACAAAAAAATTAAGTTCATTAGAACATTCATTCTGTGTCAGAAACCTTTGCTGTGTCAACAATTTCGCGGGTATGTTAAGGCATTTTTTTCAGGGGCAAATAACTCTTGTGATGCTCATGAATATTAATGAGTAACGTTGCGTCTCCATAGTGACGACGCTGTCCGCTTCAGTTCTCTGGTCGTCAATCGATCTTGTATTTTGATCTTTTTATTGATAAACTATGTAGAATTAGATAAATAATGATAATTTGTTGAAAATAAAAATTATATGTCACATTATTTTTCAAGCCATAACTTGTATTGTATGAAAATCCTACTTGTCGATCTCGCAACGGAGGCGTGGCTTGTTTTCCTTATTTGGAAAACCGATTCAACAGGAAGCTTGAAATCCACATGTTTTGAACGGACGGATTTTTTTTGTTGCAAGAGGCGAATAATGGCCCATATACCCAAGGATTTCAGCTAACAAGTCGAATTGTACGCCATAACTTGACTATGAGTAAGTATTCTGTCGTTTTTTTTGCTTTTTTCTGTAGCCGACTATCTTCATTTTGACAAAAATCTACCCTTGAAGTTGAAATTCTCCCCCTTTTTTCCATCTGTTTTAGAAATTATCCCTGAACCAAGGAATTGCATAGTAAACTATGTATGAACTGTCTTAATTGCATGTCATTTTATGGTCCACAGTGTTTATGTGCAATTTAGGTGAAGTTTTAAAATACCCATGAGCTGTCCAGGAAATTTGTTATGCTATAGTTTCACTTGTTGGTGTAAAAAAAACATAAGCCCCCCCCCTTAAATTCGCCTCTGTTTGTCCTGTACCCAAGTGTAAATCTTATATATACAATATATACCCTTATTTTATTCTGTATGCTTCTTTGTACATATATACATGTTTTAGTTCTTTAATATGTATATGAATTAAAGGAGATGTAGGGTGTACATTCATTTGACTTTGTACATTTTTTGTGTACATAATCATATATTAAGAGACAGCTACAGAAGTTCTTTATGTTCAACATTTTGTACTACCAGAATAAGGTTTATTGTGTTGCTATACTTGTCAGTCTTTATGAAATGAGTAACATGTGTATAGGCCACACCAATTGTATTCCTTGTTTGACCAACCAACCCGCCCCCAACTATTTGTTTCATAACAGGAAATTTGTTATTTATTTTTTTATCACCCTTACTGCATTTGTACTGCATTTGGAAATGCAATCATGTCCATTTCCCACATCAATTTATGTAAATATTATAAAAAGATATTAATACTTGCTTTCAAATCACTGTCTTACCTGTATTTATTGTTTAAAAACTATAAGCACCCGACCACACTGTATAAATATATTGTGCAATTTTTTTATTAATAATTAAACCTATATATCCCAAGTGAGAGTACTACGATATAAATATATAACAGAAAAAAATGCCTGAACATTTGTTTCCTTCCCCTTACTTACAAAATATGTTCGTTGTCAGAATTGCAAATATATTGTATGCCAGCAGAACAAAACAACCCATACTGATTACTCGCTGCATGTGTATGTACCTGTGAGGATTGATTTGGGGGCTTGTCGTTCAGTAGTTTGTTGATTTGGTTCATAGCCTGTAATTTCTCAGTTTGTATATATATATATTAGATTGTTTGTTTTCTTGTTTGAATTGTGTACACTAGTTATGTTGGGGTCCCTTATGCCCTTATAGCATGCTTTTAAGTCTGGTTAAATTAATAGCCCTAGCCTGTGTAAAAGGCCAATAAATGAATTTGTAATTATCAGGTTGGGAAGAACCCTTCCTCAAGTAAGAGGTTATTTTACTGTTATAGAAAAGAAAAATAGAATAAAGCAAGGGTTTGTATAGTGCTACTATAAAAATCCTTGGAAAAGCTTAGAATGTTTTACTTAAAACAAGGAAAACTACATCATATTTGAAACAACTTTTCTAAAAGAGGCGTCCACACTTTCTGAATAATATAAAAGTAAATGATATTTTTCAGTTAATTAAACATGTTAAGTCCAGAAGTATAACAAAACATATGGACAAGTTTTGACCATTTAATACCAGATAGCTATATAGAGGGAGGGTAGGAGGGGTCCTGATCCCGAAATCCCAGGCTTAAACAAACTCGCAATCCCGAGGTCCTGAATTTAAAATAAATGAAATCCCCAAATTCATAAAAAAGAATTCCCGGATCCTGAAAGGGTCAAGGTAGCACACTCCACAGTTAGAAAATAAAATTAAAAATGAGCCCCAAAATGTTTTATCATCCCCTATTTCTGGATTTCTAACTGTTTCTGTTGTACATGTGCATATGTATGTAATCAGTATCTTCCATAGATTCAATTTTCCAAAGTTAAAAGGGTGAAAATTAATTCCTTTTATGTGTATCCATGGCAACATTCAGCATTTATTTACCATAAAATATTGCAAAAAGGGGGGTGAACATGTCATATATCCCCCCAAAATTTGGATCAAACTAGAATTTCAATGCTTTTGAGTGATACCTTTTTAGAAACTGTTTTCTTAAATCTTCCTAATGATCAAATAAAAAATGGGTGTCTTTCGCCTCATTTTTTCGTAAAATCCAATCACAAAGTTCGTGCGATAAAAAGTTGGAAAAAAACATTACAATAATTGCCAGACCAATGTATGGTATGGACATGCAAATACGGACTGTCATACAGAAAACAGCCTATATTACATACATAACATAACCTTGATGTTCATATAAACCCAATACAAAGGCTATTGTAATACTCAGCTATCCAAAAATGAATTTTATTGCACACTAGCTCTCATATTTAAAAAATCCACAGGGGCCAAAATGCGAAACTACACACCTAACTGTGGAGTGATACCTTAAGGTGAAATTTTTCCCCTCCTGCCTCAACTTTTTTTATGTTTTCTGTGTTCTACCCAATCCCAAAATCCTGAGCTTAAAAACACCGATCCCGGAGTCCTGATAAAAGACCTGTCCCCCTCTATATAGTTCTTTCAGAAAATATAAGGCGTTTTGTACTAAAAAGTGGGTTTTTTTTACAAAAAAATATATAATAACTATATATAATATTCTATAACATTGTGGGGTGGTTCCCAACTGGATTATGACTTTGATGGTGATTTGTCTCTTTGGCGCACATATACAACATCTATTATTCAATTATTTTTTGGTGTACAGGGAAAAACACGTCATAAATTAAAGAAATGTCAGGGTACAAACTTGTGATAAATCAAGCTTTAATATCATGAATATTGTCAAAATCTAATATTTTATGCTTCACCTAAAACAATTGCAACACTGGGTTGCTACATGTGTATATATGTTGTTTAATGCTTTTTTGGTATAGGCTTGGAAATTAGAACATTCACTGTTCTGAAATGTAATTGTATAATAATTTAAAAAAATAAGACGTAAAATAGATTTGTCGTTTCGAACTCTTATATGCATTCTGGCTAATATTTTCAAAAGTGTTCACCAAAAAGTTGTGATTGGCTTCACACGTACGAAATATTTGAATTCCATCCAATGATGTGACATTATTTTCATTTTGGTGTATGAACAATGAGATTACCATTTACCCATATAGTCCTATATATAGATTCGGGAAAAGGCGAATTACCTACCTGAACCTTTATGTTTCAAATCGGAGACTGGAAACATGCATACATAAATTTAAATTCATTTTGCTTTGACTTAAATTAAATTATCTAATATGAAAAAGAAGATGTGGTATGAATGCAAAAATGACAACTCTCCAGAAGAGAACAAAATGACACACAAATTAACAACTTTAAGTCACGGTAGGGGCCCTGAACAATGAGCAAAGACCATACCGCATAGTCAGCTATAAAAGACACCGAAACTACAATGTGAAACAATTCAACATGTTCAAATGAGACAGGCACATATATTTACATACACACATAATGTAGCGGAGTTATTTTTATTTTGCAAAAACTTGTTATTTTGATAGTTGGTGAGTATTTTACAAAATGTTAGGTGGATATTGTTAAGTTTTTAACACATCTCTTTTCACAAAAGTTTTGCATGTAAGTTTGGATTACAATATAATCATTGATAATTAGTCCTTCATATTTATATATGAAAAATATTTTTATCAGTAATACTGTTATACATGTACTGCATGCTTACTGGATTTTTTTTGTGTACACAATTGTCAATTGTTACTTTTTGTATTACAGGTTCAAGATGACAATGATGAGAACAAAAATGGAAAGGATACTTGCCTTACATTTACATTGCAATACATGACTCCAGGATATATGAACAGAAAACATGGACAACAATGTGTAATTCACAGCAACATAACTTTTTGAAATTGAGTAAAGATAACTTTCCAACCAGAAGTTCCACAGTGTGATCATGGTGATGTCAAACAGCATGTTAAAAATGATTAAAAACAATATAGTAAGACTCAGCTTGAAGGTGAAAGGAGGACCCAGTTTTTGACACCCACTTTTCTTGCCTGTTTTTTCTGGACAGAAAGAAAACCCTCCATTTAAATAGAATGCAGAAAGTGACTGTTAAATTGTAAAATTAACGGAACCTACAGAATGACAGATGGAAACATGTGTAGAGAAAAAACCTCATGTAATCTATAAAGTAATTCAACATCTTGTAGCAGCCTCGTAGAGATCGTTCCACAGCAGTAAAGGATGGTCAAAGGTGACCAGTTCTAATTTCAACATGAACACAGATATGTCAGACAGAGATTAATCTCAACAATTACAATTTGATTAAAAAGAATGTGTGCACATACATTTTATACATGTACGTTGTACAATGTTGAACCTGTATAGTGGAAAAATTACATGTGCAATTTATTACGGACAGAAGACCAACAAAACAGGGCTAAATGTTATAGATAACTGTAAATTTACATTATGTTCATAAGAACAGCAGTATCAACATTTGAACAGTAACATCATCCATAAATTTTTGTCAAGCATGTATATCAAAACATTAACTTGATTAAATATTTCTATTCATGC